>NW_027182832.1:1550000-1610000 GCF_041146395.1 Eulemur rufifrons | reverse complement strand
CTTAACCTTAACCCTAAGCGTTAACTCTCACGCTAACCTTTAATCCTAACCCTAATCCTATTCTTCAACCCTAAACCTAACACTTAACCCTAACCCTGTACCTAACCAAAACCCCTCTTCTTAACCCTAACCGTAAACCTCAACCCTAAACCAAAGTGTAACCGTTAAACTTAAGAGTAACCTTTAACCCTAACCCTAATCCCTAACCCTAAGCCCTCACCCTAACACTAAACATCATCCTTAACCCTAACCAAAATCCTAACCCTAAATCTAATTCTCAGACTTCTTGCTTTCTTAGAGTTTAGAAAGCCTGCAATCCTCCCATGCCATGCGTGAAAGGAGGCTCTACCACTGTGTCCTGCATGAAACCCACGGGCCCATACCCAGAGTATGATAGAGTGGGTTCCCAGGAACAATCCCAGCCCCCTAAACTCCCCCCGCCCACCTAATGCAGACAAGTCCCGTGCGCTAAGCATAAACAATACCTTTAACAGATAACCCTAACCCTGAACATAACACCCAACCCTGTTCCTATTTCTCCCCTTAACACGTAACCTCCCCGTGCGCCTAACTTTAACCTCTTATCCTAACGTTAATGCATAACCCATTTCCTGAGAACAACCCCGATACCATAATTCTAACCCTATCTCCTAGTCATCACTGTGACACCTAATCCCTAACCCTAATTCTAAACCGCTAACCCTAACCGTAACCCTACCTACAACCCTAACACTTACAGTAACCCTTACTTCTAACCCCAACGCTATGCCTAACAAAAACCCTAACCCTTCACCCTAACCCCTAAGCCTTACCCTAACCCTTAACCCTAATCCTAATCCTAACCATTAAACCTAACCCTAGCTCTTAAAGCTAACCCTAAACCTTACCCTCACGACTAGACCTAACCCTGACACTAACCTAACACCTAACCCTAACCAGAACCCCTAAAGCTAACCCTGAACCCTATCCCTAACCCTAGCAGTAAACTTTAACCCTAAACCTAAGCCCAACCCGTAACCCTAATCCTATCCTTTTACCCTAAAACTAACCCCTAAACCTAACCCCTATACCTCACCCTAACTCTAACCCCAATCCTAATTCTAACCATACCCCTTCATAAAACACTAACTCCTATCCGCTAACCCTAACACTAACCAAAAACCCTAATCACTAATCCCTAACCCTAACGCTTAACCTTTACCCTAACCGTTAACCCTCACCCTAAATCTTAACACTGACCCTAACCTTAACCTTTAACTCTAAGCCTAACCCTTAACCCTACAGTAAGGAAGACCCTTAATGCTAATGGGATCCCTTATCCCTAACCCTAACACTACAGCTAAAAATAACCCTAACGTTTGATCCTTAAACCTAACCCCTAACACTTACTTCAACCCCAAACCCTAACCCTAATCCTAAGCATTAAACCTAACCCTATCTCTTAACCCTAACGCTAGCCCTTACCCTAACGCGTAGATCTATCCCTAAATCTAACCTACCGCCTAATCCTAACCTTAAGCCCTAATGCTAACTCTATCCCTGAACCCTAAACCTACCCGTAACCCTTAACACTAACCCTATCCGTGAACCTTAACCCTGACCCTAACCATTACCCGCACCCAAGCATTTAACCCTGACCCTAACCCTAATCCTTAATGCTAAACCTAACACTAAACCCTAACCCTAAGCCCAACACTTATCCCTAATCCTATCCCTTAACCCTAACCCTAACCCTAATGCTACCCCCTAAACGTAACCCTAACCGTGACCAGTAAACCTATCCCTAACCTCTAACACAAACCATAGCACATAACTCTAACCCTAAAACTAACTCTAACCCTAAACCCTAACTCTTAACCTTAACTCTAAGCGTTAACTCTCACGCTACCCTTTAATCCTAACTCTAACCCTAATCTTCAACACTAAACCTAACACTTAACCCTAACTCTGTACCAAAACCTAACCCCTCATCTTAACCCTAACCATAAACCTCAACCCTAAAACAAAGTGTAACCGTTAAACCTAAGAGTAACCTTTAACCCTAACCCTAATCCCTAACACTAAGCCCTCACCCTAACACTAACCTTCATCCTTAACCCTAACCATAATCCAACCCTAAATCTCATTCTCACACTTCTTACTTTCTTAGAGTTTAAAAAGCCTGCCATCCTCCCATGCTTGGGTGAAAGGAGGCTCTACCACTGTGTCCTGCATGAAACCCACGGGCCCATACCCAGAGTATGATAGAGTGGGTTCCCGGGTACAATCCCAGCCCCCTAAACTCCCCCCGCCCGCCTAATGCAGACAGGGCCCGTGCGCTAAGCATAAACAATACCTTTAACAGATAACCCTAACCCTGAACATAACACCCAACCCTGTTCCTCTTTCTCCCCTTAACACTTAAACCTCCCCGAGCGCCTAACTTTAACCTCTTATCCTAACGTTAATGCATAACCCATTTCCTGAGAACAACCCCTAACCCATAATTCTAACCTTATCTCCTAGTCATCACTGTGACACCTAATCCCTAACCCTAATTCTAAACCGCTAACCCTAACCGTAACCCTACCTACAACCCTAACACTGACAGTAACCCTTACTGCTAACCCCAACGCTATGCCTAACAAAAACCCTAACCCTTGACCCTAACCCTTCACCCTAACCCCTAAGCCTTACCCTAACCCTTAACCCTAATCCTAATCCTAACCATTAAACCTAACCCTAGCTCTTAAAGCTAACCCTAAACCTTACCCTCACGACTAGACCTAACCCTGACACTAACCTAACACCTAACCCTAACCAGAACCCCTAAAGCTAACCCTGAACCCTATCCCTAACCCTAGCAGTAAACTTTAACCCTAAACCTAAGCCCAACCCGTAACCCTATTCCTATCCTTTTACCCTAAACCTAACCCCTAAACCTAACCCCTATACCTCACCCTAACTCTAACCCCAATCCTAATTCTAACCATACCCCTTCATAAAACACTAACTCCTAACCGCTAACTCTAACACTAACCAAAAACCCTAATCACTAATCCCTAACCCTAACGCTTAACCTTTACCCGAACCGTTAACCCTCACCGTAAATCTTAACACTGACCCTAACCTTAACCTTTAACTCTAAGCCTAACCCTTAACCCTACAGTAAGGAAGACCCTTAATGATAAAGGGATCCCTTATCCCTAACCCTAACACTACAGCTAAAAGTAACCCTAACCTTTGATCCTTAAACCTAACCCCTAACACTTACTTCAACCCCAAACCCTAACCCTATTCCTAAGCATTAAACGTAATCCTATCTCTTAACCCTAACGCTAGCCCTTACCCTAACGCCTGGATCTAACACTAAATCTAACCTACCGCCTAATCCTAACCTTAAGCCTTAATGCTAACTCTAACCCTGAACCGTAAACCTACCCGTAACCCTTAACACTAACCCTATCCGTGAACCTTAACCCTGACCCTAACCATTACCCGCACCCAAGCATTTAAGCCTGATCCTAACCCTAATCCTTAATGCTAACCCTGACACTAAACCCTAACCCTAAGCCCAACACTTATCCCTAATCCTATCCCTTAACCCTAACCCTAACCCTAATGCTACCCCCTAAACGTAACCCTAACCATCACCAGTAAACCTAACCCTAACCTCTAACACAAACCATAGCACATAACTCTAACCCTAAAACTAACCCTAACCCTTACCCTAATCCCTAACTCTTAACCTTAACCCTAAGCGTTAACTCTCACGCTAACCTTTAATCCTAACCCTAATCCTAATCTTCAACCCTAAACCTAACACTTAACCCTAACCCTGTACTAAACCCTAACCCCTCATCTTAACCCTAACCGTAAACCTCAACCCTAAACGAAAGTGTAACCGTTAAACCTAAGAGTAACCTTTAACCCTAACCCTAATCCCTAAACCTAAGCCCTTACCCTAACACTAAACTTCATCCTTAACCCTAACCAGAATCCTAACCCTAAATCTAATTCTCAGACTTCTTGCTTTCTTAGAGTTTAGACAGCCTGCAATCATCCCATGCCATGCATGAAAGGAGGCTCTACCACTGTGTCCTGCATGAAAACCACGGGCCGATACCCAGAGTATGATAGAGTGGGTTCCCTGGTGCAATCCCAGCCTCCTAAACTCCCTCCGCACGCCTAATGCAGACAGGGCCCGTGCGCTAAGCATAAACAATACCTTTAACAGATAACCCTAACCCTGAACATAACACCCAACCCTGTTCCTATTTCTCCCCTTAACACGTAAACCTCCCCGTGCGCCTAACTTTAACCTCTTATCCTAACGTTAATGCATAACCCATTTCCTGAGAACAACCCCTATCCCATAATTCTAACCCTATCTCCTAGTCATCACTGTGACACCTAATCCCTAACCCTAATTCTAAACTGCTAACCCTAACCGTAACCCCACCTACAACCCTAACACTGACAGTAACCCTTACTTCTAACCCCAACGCTATGCCTAACAAAAACCCTAACCCTTGACAATAACCCTACACCCTAACCTCTAAGCCTTACCCTAACCCTTAACCCTAATCCTAATCCTAACCATTAAACCTAACCCTAGCTCTTAAAGCTAACCCTAAACCTTACCCTCACGACTAGACCTAACCCTGACACTAACCTAACACCTAACGCTAACAAAAACTTCTAAAGCTAACCCTGAACCCTATCCCTAACCCTAGCAGTAAACTTTAACCCTCAATCTAAGCCCAACCCGTAACCCTAATCCTATCCTTTTACCCTAAAACTAACCCCTAAACCTAACCCCTATACCTCACCCTAACTCTAACCCCAATCCTAATTCTAACCATACCCCTTCATAAAACACTAACTCAACCGCTAACCCTAACACTAACCAAAAACCCTAATCACTAATCCCTAACCCTAACGCTTAACCTTTACCCGAACCGTTAACCCTCACCCTAAATCTTAACACTGACCCTAACCTTAACCTTTAACTCTAAGCCTAACCCTTAACCCTACAGTAAGGAAGACCCTTAATGCTAATGGGATCCCTTATCCCTAACCCTAACACTACAGCTAAAAATAACCCTAACCTTGGATCCTTAAACCTAACCCCTAACACTTACTTTAACCCCAAACCCTAACCCTAATCCTAAGCATTAAACCTAACCCTATCTCTTAACCCTAACGCTAGCCCTTACCCTAACGCCTAGATCTAACCCTAAATCTAACCTACCGCCTAATCCTAACCTTAAGCCCTAATGCTAACTCTAACCCTGAACCCTAAACCTACCCGTAACCCTTAACACTAACCCTATCCGTGAACCTTAACCCTGACCGTAACCATTACCCGCACCCAAGCATTTAACCCTGACCCTAACACTAATCCTTAATGCTAACCCTAACACTAAACCCTAACCTTAAGCCCAACACTTATCCCTAATCCTATCCCTTAACCCTAACCCTAACCCTAACCCTAATGCTACCCACTAAACGTAACCCTAACCGTGACCAGTAAACCTAACCCTAACCTCTAACACAAACCATAGCACATAACTCTAACCCTAAAACTAAACCTAACCCTAACCCTAAACCTAACCCTAAACCGTAACACTTAACCTTAACCCTAACCGTTAACTCTCACGCTAACCTTTAATCCTAACCCTAATCCTAATCTTCAACCCTAAACCTAACACTTAACCCTAACCCTGTACCAAACCCTAACCCCTCATCTTAACCCTAACCGTAAACCTCAACCCTAAACCAAAATGTAACCGTTAAACCTAAGAGTAACCTTTAACCCTAACCCTAATCCCTAACCCTAAGCCCTCACCCTAACACTAAACTTCATCCTTAACCCTAACCAGAATCCTAACCCTAAATCTAATTCTCAGACTTCTTGCTTTCTTAGAGTTTAGAAAGCCTGCAATCCTCCCATGCCATGCGTGAAAGTAGGCTCTACCACTGAGTCCTGCATGAAACCCACGGGCCGATACCCAGAGTATGATAGAGTGGGTTCCCGGGTACAAGCCCAGCCCCCTAAACTCCCCCCGCCCGCCCAATGCAGACAGGGCCCGTGCGCTAAGCATAAACAATACCTTTAACAGATAACCCTAACCCTGAACATAACACCCAACCCTGTTCCTATTTCTCCCCTTAACACGCAAACCTCACCGTGTGCCTAACTTTAACCTCTTATCCTAACGTTAATGCATAACCCATTTCCTGAGAACAACCCCTATCCCATAATTCTAACCCTATCTCCTAGTCATCACTGTGACACCTAATCCCTAACCCTAATTCTAAACCGCTAACCCTAACCGTAACCCTACCTACAACCCTAACACTGACAGTAACCCTTACTTCTAACCCCAACGCTATGCCTAACAAAAACCCCAACCCTTCACCCTAACCCTTCACCCTAACCCCTAAGCCTTACCCTAACCCTTAACCCTAATCCTAATCCTAACCATTAAACCTAACCCTAGGTCTTAAAGCTAACCCTAAACCTTATCCTGACGACTTGACCTAACCCTGACACTAACCTAACACCTAACACTAACCAGAACCCCTAACGCTAACCCTGAACCCTATCCCTAACCCTAGCAGTAAACTTTAACCCTAAACCTAAGCCCAACCCGTAACCCTAATCCTGTCCTTTTACCCTAAAACTAACCCCTAAACCTAACCCCTATACCTCACCCTAACTCTAACCCCAATCCTAATTCTAACCATACCCCTTCATAAAACACTAACTCCTAACCGCTAACCCTAACACTAACCAAAATCCCTAATCACTAATCCCTAACCCTAATGCTTAACCTTTACCCTAACCGTTAACCCTCACCCTAAATCTTAACACTGACCCTAACCTTAACTTTTAACTCTAAGCCTAACTCTTAACCCTACAGGAAGGAAGACCCTTAATGCTAATGGGATCCCTTATCCCTAACCCTAACACTACAGCTAAAAATAACCCTAACCTTGGATCCTTAAACCTAACCCCTAACACTTACTTTCACCCCAAACCCTAACCCTAATCCTAAGCATTAAACCTAACCCTATCTCTTAACCCTAACGCTAGCCCTTACCCTAACGCCTAGATCTAACCCTAAATCTAACCTACCGCCTAATCCTAACCTTAAGCCCTAATGCTAACTCTAACCCTGAACCCTAAACCTACCCGTAACCCTTAACACTAACCCTTTCCGTGAACCTTAACACTGACCCTAACCATTACCCGCACCCAAGCATTTAACCCTGACCCTAACCCTAATCCTTAATGCTAACCCTAACACTAAACCCTAACCCTAAGCCCAACACTTATCCCTAATCCTATCCCTTAACCCTAACCCTAACCCTAATGCTACCCCCTAAACATAACCCTAACCGTGACCAGTAAACCTAACCTTAACCTCTAACACAAACCATAGCACATAACTCTAAACCTAAGACTAACCCTAACCCTAACCCTAACCCTATACCCTAACTCTTAACCTTAACCCTAAGCGTTAACTCTCACGCTAACCTTTAATCCTAACCCTAATCCTAATCTTCAACCCTAAACCTAACACTTAACCCTAACCCTGTACCAAACCCTAACCCCTCATCTTAACCCTAACCGTAAACCTCAACCCTAAACCAAATTGTAACCGTTAAACCTAAGAGTAACCTTTAACCCTAACCCTAATCCCTAACCCTAAGCCCTCACCCTAACACTAAACTTCATCCTTAACCCTAACCAGAATCCTAACCCTAAATCTAATTCTCAGACTTCTTGCTTTCTTAGAGTTTAGAAAGCCTGCAATCCTCCCATGCCATGCGTGAAAGGAGGCTCTACCACTGTGTCTTGCATGAAACCCACGGGCCCATACCCAGAGTATGATAGAGTGGGTTCCCGGGTACAATCCCAGCCCCCTAAACTCGCCCCGCCCGCCCAATGCAGACAGGGCCCGTGCGCTAAGCATAAACAATACCTTTAACAGATAACCCTAACCCTGAACATAACACCCAACACTGTTCCTATTTCTCCCCTTAACACGTAAACCTCACCGTGCGCCTAACTTTAACCTCTTATCCTAACGTTAATGCATAACCCATTTCCTGAGAACAACCCCTATCCCATAATCCTAACCCTATCTCCTAGTCATCACTGTGACACCTAATCCCTAACCCTAATTCTAAACCGCTAACCCTAACCGTAACCCTACCTACAACCCTAACGATGACAGTAACCCTTCTAACCCCAACACTATGCCTAACAAAAACCCTAACCCTTGACCCTAACCCTTCACCCTAACCCCTAAGCCTTACCCTAACCCTTAACCCTAATCCTAATCCTAACCAATAAACCTAACCCTGGCTCTTAAATCTAACCCTAAACCTTACCCTCACGACTGGACCTAACCCTGACACTAACCTAACACCTAAACATAACCAGAACCCCTAAAGCTAACCCTGAATCCTATCCCTAACCCTAGCAGTAAACTTTAACCCTAAACCTAAGCCCAACCCGTAACCCTAATCCTATCCTTTTACCCTAAATCTAACCCCTAAACCTAACCCCTATACCTCACCCTAACTCTAACCCCAATCCTAATTCTAACCAAACCCCTTCATAAAACACTAACTCCTAACCGCTAACCCTAACACTAACCAAAAACCCTAATCACTAATCCCTAACCCTAACGCTTAACCTTTACCCTAACCATTAACCCTCACCCTAAATCTTAACACTGACCCTAACCTTAACCTTTAACTCTAAGCCTAACCCTTAACCCTACAGTAAGGAAGACCCTTAATGCTAATGGGATCCCTTATCCCTAACCCTAACACTACAGCTAACAATAACCCTAACCTTTGATCCTTAAACCTAACCCCTAACACTTACTTTCACCCCAAACCCTAACCCTAATACTAAGCATTAAACCTAACCCTATCTCTTAACCCTAACGCTAGCCCTTACCCTAAGGCCTAGATCTAACCCTAAATCTAACCTACCGCCTAATCCTAACCTTAAGCCCTAATGCTAACTCTAACCCTGAACCCTAAACCTACCCGGAACCCTTAACACTAACCCTATCCGTGAACCTTAACCCTGACCCTAACCATTACCCGCACCCAAGCATTTAACCCTGACCCTAACCCTAATCCTTAATGCTAACCCTAACACTAAACCCTAACCCTAAGCCCAACACTTATCCCTAATCCTATCCCTTAACCCTAACCCTAAGCCTATCCCTAATGCTACCCCCTAAACCTAACCCTAACCGTGACCAGTAAACCTAACCCTAACCTCTAACACAAACCATAGCACATAACTCTAACCCTAAAACTAACCCTAACCCTAACCCTAACCCTAAACCCTAACTCTTAACCTTAACCCTAAGCGTTAACTCTCACGCTAACCTTTAATCCTAACCCTAATCCTAATCTTCAACCCTAAACCTAACACTTAACCCTAACCCTGTACCAAACCCTAACCCCTCATCTTAACCCTAACCGTAAACCTCAACCCTAAACCAAAGTGTAACCGTTAAACCTAAGAGTAACCTTTAACCTTAACCTTAATCCCTAACCCTAAGCCCTCACCCTAACACCAAATTTCATCCTTAACCCTAACCAGAATCCTAACCCTAAATCTAATTCTCAGACTTCTTGCTTTCTTAGAGTTTAGAAAGCCTGCAATCCTCCCATGCCATGCGTGAAAGGAGGCTCTACCACTGTGTCCTGCATGAAACCCACGGGCCCATACCCAAAGTATGATAGAGTGGGTTCCCGGGTACAATCCCAGCCCCCTAAACTCGCCCCGCCCGCCTAATGCAGACAGGGCCCGTGCGCTAAGCATAAACAATACCTTTAACAGATAACCCTAACCCTGAACATAACACCCAACCCTGTTCCTATTTCTCCCCTTAACACGTAAACCTCACCGTGTGCCTAACTGTAACCTCTTTTCCTAACGTTAATGCATAACCCATTTCCTGAGAACAACCCCTATCCCATAATTCTAACCCTATCTCCTAGTCATCACTGTGACACCTAATCCCTAACCCTAATTCTAAACCGCTAACCCTAACCGTAACCCTACCTATAACCCTAACATTGACAGTAACCCTTATTTCTAACCCCAATGCTATGCCTAACAAAAACCCTAACCCTTGACAATAACCCTTCACCCTAACCCCTAAGCCTTACCCTAACCCTTAACCCTAATCCTAATCCTAACCATTAAACCTAACCCTAGCTCTTAAAGCTAACCCTAAACCTTACCCTCACGACTAGACCCAACCCTGACACTAACCTAACACCTAACCCTAACCAGAACCCCTAAAGCTAACCCTGAACCCTATCCCTAACCCTAGCAGTAAACTCTAACCCTAAACCTAAGCCCAACCCGTAACCCTAATCCTATCCTTTTACCCTAAATCTAACCCCTAAACCTAACCCCTATACCTCACCCTAACTCTAACCCCAATCCTAATTCTAACCAAACCCCTTCATAAAACACTAACTCCTAACCGCTAACCCTAACACTAACCAAAAACCCTAATCACTAATCCCTAACCCTAACGCTTAACCTTTACCCTAACCATTAACCCTCACCCTAAATCTTAACACTGACCCTAACCTTAACCTTTAACTCTAAGCCTAACCCTTAACCCTACAGTAAGGAAGACCCTTAATGCTAATGGGATCCCTTATCCCTAACCCTAACACTACAGCTAACAATAACCCTAACCTTTGATCCTTAAACCTAACCCCTAACACTTACTTTCACCCCAAACCCTAACCCTAATACTAAGCATTAAACCTAACCCTATCTCTTAACCCTAACGCTAGCCCTTACCCTAAGGCCTAGATCTAACCCTAAATCTAACCTACCGCCTAATCCTAACCTTAAGCCCTAATGCTAACTCTAACCCTGAACCCTAAACCTACCCGGAACACTTAACACTAACCCTATCCGTGAACCTTAACCCTGACCCTAACCATTACCCGCACCCAAGCATTTAACCCTGACCCTAACCCTAATCCTTAATGCTAACCCTAACACTAAACCCTAACCCTAAGCCCAACACTTATCCCTAATCCTATCCCTTAACCCTAACCCTAAGCCTATCCCTAATGCTACCCCCTAAACCTAACCCTAACCGTGACCAGTAAACCTAACCCTAACCTCTAACACAAACCATAGCACATAACTCTAACCCTAAAACTAACCCTAACCCTAACCCTAACCCTAAACCCTAACTCTTAACCTTAACCCTAAGCGTTAACTCTCACGCTAACCTTTAATCCTAACCCTAATCCTAATCTTCAACCCTAAACCTAACACTTAACCCTAACCCTGTACCAAACCCTAACCCCTCATCTTAACCCTAACCGTAAACCTCAACCCTAAACCAAAGTGTAACCGTTAAACCTAAGAGTAACCTTTAACCTTAACCTTAATCCCTAACCCTAAGCCCTCACCCTAACACCAAATTTCATCCTTAACCCTAACCAGAATCCTAACCCTAAATCTAATTCTCAGACTTCTTGCTTTCTTAGAGTTTAGAAAGCCTGCAATCCTCCCATGCCATGCGTGAAAGGAGGCTCTACCACTGTGTCCTGCATGAAACCCACGGGCCCATACCCAAAGTATGATAGAGTGGGTTCCCGGGTACAATCCCAGCCCCCTAAACTCGCCCCGCCCGCCTAATGCAGACAGGGCCCGTGCGCTAAGCATAAACAATACCTTTAACAGATAACCCTAACCCTGAACATAACACCCAACCCTGTTCCTATTTCTCCCCTTAACACGTAAACCTCACCGTGTGCCTAACTGTAACCTCTTTTCCTAACGTTAATGCATAACCCATTTCCTGAGAACAACCCCTATCCCATAATTCTAACCCTATCTCCTAGTCATCACTGTGACACCTAATCCCTAACCCTAATTCTAAACCGCTAACCCTAACCGTAACCCTACCTATAACCCTAACATTGACAGTAACCCTTATTTCTAACCCCAATGCTATGCCTAACAAAAACCCTAACCCTTGACAATAACCCTTCACCCTAACCCCTAAGCCTTACCCTAACCCTTAACCCTAATCCTAATCCTAACCATTAAACCTAACCCTAGCTCTTAAAGCTAACCCTAAACCTTACCCTCACGACTAGACCCAACCCTGACACTAACCTAACACCTAACCCTAACCAGAACCCCTAAAGCTAACCCTGAACCCTATCCCTAACCCTAGCAGTAAACTCTAACCCTAAACCTAAGCCCAACCCGTAACCCTAATCCTATACTTTTGCTCTAAAACTAACCCCTAAACCTAACCCCTATACCTCACCCTCACTCTAACCCCAATCCTAATTCTAACCATACCCCTTCATAAAACACTAACTCCTAACCGCTAACCCTAACACTAACCAAAAACCCTAATCACTAATCCCTAACCCTAATGCTTAACCTTTACCCTAACCGTTAACCCTCACCCTAAATCTTAACACTGACCCTAACCTTAACCTTTAACTCTAAGCCTAACCCTTAACCCTACAGTAAGGAAGACCCTTAATGCTAATGGGATCCCTTATCCCTAACCCTAACACTACAGCTAAAAATAACCCTGACCTTGGATCCTTAAACCTAACCCCTAACACTTACTTTCACCCCAAACCCTAACCCTAATCCTAAGCATTAAACCTAACCCTATCTCTTAACCCTAACGCTAGCCCCTACCCTAACGCCTAGATCTAACCCTAAATCTAACCTACCGCCTAATCCTAAACTTAAGCCCTAATGCTAACTCTAACCCTGAACCCTAAACCTACCCGGAACCCTTAACACTAACCCTATCCGTGAACCTTAACCCTGACCCTAACCATTACCCGCACCCAAGCATTTAACCCTGACCCTAACCCTAATCCTTACTGCTAAGCCTAACACTAAACCCTAACCCTAAGCCCAACAGTTATCCCTAATCCTATCCCTTAACCCTAACCCTAACCCTAAGGCTACCCCCTAAACGTAACCCTAACCGTGACCAGTAAACCTAACCCTAACCTCTTACACAAACCATAGCACATAACTCTATCCCTAAAACTAACCCTAACCCTAACCCTAAACCCTAACTCTTAACCTTAACCCTAAGCGTTAACTCTCACGCTAACCTTTAATCCTAACCCTAATCCTAATCTTCAACCCTAAACCTAACACTTAACCCTAACCCTGTACCAAACCCTAACCCCTCATCTTAACCCTAACCGTAAACCTCAACCCTAAACCAAAGTGTAACCGTTAAACCTAAGAGTAACCTTTAACCATAACCCTAATCCCTAACCCTAAGCCATCACCCTAACATTAAACTTCATCCTTAACCCTAACCAGAATCCTAACCCTAAATCTAATTCTCAGACTTCTTGCTTTCTTAGAGTTTAGAAAGCCTGCAATCCTCCCATGCCATGCATGAAAGGAGGCTCTACCACTGTGTCCTGCATGAAACCCACGGGCCCATACCCAGAGTATGATAGAGTGGTTTCCCGGGTACAATCCCAGCCCCCTAAACTCCCCCCGCCCGCCTAATGCGGACAGGGCCCGTGCGCTAAGCATAAACAATACCTTTAACAGATAACCCTAACCCTGAACGTAACACCCAACCCTGTTCCTATTTCTCCCCTTAACACGTAAACCTCACCGTGCGCCTAACTGTAACCTCTTTTCCTAACGTTAATGCATAACCCATTTCCTGAGAACAACCCCTATCCCATAATTCTAACCCTATCTCCTAGTGATCACTGTGACACCTAATCCCTAACCCTAATTCCAAACCGCTAACCCTAACCGTAACTCTACCTACAACCCTAACACTGACAGTAACCCTTACTTCTAACCCCAACGCTATGCCTAACAAAAACCCTAACCCTTCACCCTAACCCTTCACCCTAACCCCTAAGCCTTACCCTAACCCTTAACCCTAATCCTAATCCTAACCATTAAACCTAACTCTAGCTCTTAAAGCTAACCCTAAACCTTACCCTCATGACTAGACCTAACCCTGACACTAACCTAACACCTAACCCTATCCAGAACCCCTAAAGCTAACCCTGAACCCTATCCCTAACCCTAGCAGTAAACTTTAACCCTAAACCTAAGCTCAACCCGTAACCCTAATCCTATCCTTTTGCTCTAAAACTAACCCCTAAACCTAACCCCTATACCTCACCCTAACTCTAACCCCAATCCTAATTCTAACCATACCCCTTCATAAAACACTAACTCCTAACCGCTAACCCTAACACTAACCAAAAACCCTAATCACTAATCCCTAACCCTAACGCTTAACCTTTACCCTAACCGTTAACCCTCACCCTAAATCTTAACACTGACCCTAACCTTAACCTTTAACTCTAAGCCTAACCCTTAACCCTACAGGAAGGAAGACCCTTAATGCTAATGGGATCCCTTATCCCTAACCCTAACACTACAGCTAAAAATAACCCTAACCTTGGATCCTTAAACCTAACCCCTAACACTTACTTTCACCCCAAACCCTAACCCTAATCCTAAGCATTAAACCTAACCCTATCTCTTAACCCTAACGCTAGCCCTTACCCTAACGCCTAGATCTAACCCTAAATCTTACCTACCGCCTAATCTTAACCTTAAGCCCTAATGCTAACTCTAACCCTGAACCCTAAACCTACCCGTAACCCTTAACACTAACCCTATCCGTGAGCCTTAACCCTGACCCTAACCATTACCCGCACCCAAGCATTTAACCCTTACCCTAACCCTAATCCTTACTGCTAAGCCTAACACTAAACCTTAACCCTAAGCCCAACACTTAACCCTAATCCTATCCCTTAACCCTAACCCTAACCCTAATGCTACCCCCTAAACGTAACCCTAACCGTGACCAGTAAACCTAACCCTAACCTCTAACACAAACCATAGCACATAACTCTATCCCTAAAACTAACCCTAACCCTAACCCTAAACCCTAACTCTTAACCTTAACCCTAAGCGTTAACTCTCACGCTAACCTTTAATCCTAACCCTAATCCTAATCTTCAACCCTAAACCTAACACTTAACCCTAACCCTGTACCAAACCCTAACCCCTCATCTTAACCCTAACCGTAAACCTCAACCCTAAACCAAAGTGTAACCGTGAAACCTAAGAGTAACCTTTAACCCTAACCCTAATCCCTAACTCTAAGCCCTCACCCTAACACTAAATTTCATCCTTAACCCTAACCAGATTCCTAACCCTAAATCTAATTCTCAGACTTCTTGCTTTCTTAGAGTTTAGAAAGCCTGCAATCCTCCCATGCCATGCGTGAAAGGAGGCTCTACCACTGTGTCCTGCATGAAACCCACGGGCCCATACCCAGAGTATGATAGAGTGGGTTCCCGGGTACAATCCCTGCCCCCTAAACTCGCCCCGCCCGCCTAATGCAGACAGGGCCCGTGCGCTAAGCATAAACAATACCTTTAACAGATAACCCTAACCCTGAACATAACACCCAACCCTGTTCCTATTTCTCCCCTTAACACGTAAACCTCACCGTACGTCTAACTTTAACCTCTTATCCTAACGTTAATGCATAACCCATTTCCTGAGAACAACCCCTATCCCATAATTCTAACCCTATCTCCTAGTGATCACTGTGACACCTAATCCCTAACCCTAATTCCAAACCGCTAACCCTAACCGTAACACTACCTACAACCCTAATACTGACAGTAACCCTTATTTCTAACCCCAATGCTATGCCTAACAAAAACCCTAACCCTTGACCCTAACCCTTCACCCTAACCCCTAAGCCTTACCCTAACCCTTAACCCTAATCCTAATCCTAACCATTAAACCTAACCCTAGCTCTTAAAGCTAACCCTAAACCTTACCCTCACGACTAGACCTAACCCTGACACTAACCTAACACCTAACCCTAACCAGAACCCCTAAAGCTAACCCTGAACCCTATCCCTAACCCTAGCAGTAAACTCTAACCCTAAACCTAAGCCGAACCCGTAAACCTAATCCTATACTTTTGCTCTAAAACTAACCCCTAAACCTAACCCCTATACCTCACCCTCACTCTAACCCCAATCCTAATTCTAACCATACCCCTTCATAAAACACTAACTCCTTACCGCTAACCCTAACACTAACCAAAAACCCTAATCACTAATCCCTAACCCTAACGCTTAACCTTTACCCTAACCGTTAACCCTCACCCTAAATCTTAACACTGACCCTAACCTTAACCTTTAACTCTAAGCCTAACCCTTAACCCTACAGGAAGGAAGACCCTTAATGCTAATGGGATCCCTTATCCCTAACCCTAACACTACAGCTAAAAATAACCCTGACCTTGGATCCTTAAACCTAACCCCTAACACTTACTTTCACCCCAAACCCTAACCCTAATCCTAAGCATTAAACCTAACCCTATCTCTTAACCCTAACGCTAGCCCTTACCCTAACGCCTAGATCTAACCCTAAATCTAACCTACCGCCTAATCCTAACCTTAAGCCCTAATGCTAACTCTAACCCTGAACCCTAAACCTACCCGGAACCCTTAACACTAACCCTATCCGTGAACCTTAACCCTGACCCTAACCATTACCCGCACCCAAGCATTTAACCCTGACCCTAACCCTAATCCTTACTGCTAAGCCTAACACTAAACCCTAACCCTAAGCCCAACACTTATCCCTAATCCTATCCCTTAACCCTAACCCTAACCCTAAGGCTACCCCCTAAACGTAACCCTAACCGTGACCAGTAAACCTAACCCTAACCTCTAACACAAACCATAGCACATAACTCTATCCCTAAAACTAACCCTAACCCTAACCCTAAACCCTAACTCTTAACCTTAACCCTAAGCGTTAACTCTCACGCTAACCTTTAATCCTAACCCTAATCCTAATCTTCAACCCTAAACCTAACACTTAACCCTAACCCTGTACCAAACCCTAACCCCTCATCTTAACCCTAACCGTAAACCTCAACCCTAAACCAAAGTGTAACCGTTAAACCTAAGAGTAACCTTTAACCCTAACCCTAATCCCTAACCCTAAGCCCTCACCCTAACACTAAACTTCATCCTTAACCCTAACCAGAATCCTAACCCTAAATCTAATTCTCAGACTTCTTGCTTTCTTAGAGTTTAGAAAGCCTGCAATCCTCCCATGCCATGCGTGAAAGGAGGCTCTACCACTGTGTCCTGCATGAAACCCACGGGCCCATACCCAGAGTATGATAGAGTGGGTTCCCGGGTACAATCCCAGCCCCCTAAACTCCCCCCGCCCGCCTAATGCAGACAGGGCCCGTGCGCTAAGCATAAACAATACCTTTAACAGATAACCCTAACCCTGAACATAACACCCAACCCTGTTCCTATTTCTCCCCTTAACACGTAAACCTCACCGTGCGCCTAACTGTAACCTCTTATCCTAACGTTAATGCATAACCCATTTCCTGAGAACAACCCCTATCCCATAATTCTAACCCTATCTCCTAGTCATCACTGTGACACCTAATCCCTAACCCTAATTCTAAACCCCTAACCCTAACCGTAACCCTACCTACAACCCTAATACTGACAGTAACCCTTACTTCTGACCCCAACGCTATCCCTAACAAAAACCCTAACCCTTCACCCTAACCCCTAAGCCTTACCCTAACCCTGAACCCTAATCCTAATTCTAACCATTAAACCTAACCCTAGCTCTTAAAGCTAACCCTAAACCTTATCCTCACGACTAGACCTAAACTTGACACTAACCTAACACCTAACCCTAACCAGAACCCCTAAAGCTAACCCTGAACCCTATCCCTAACCCTAGCAGTAAACTTTAACCCTAAACCTAAGCCCAACCCGTAACCCTAATCCTATCCTTTTACCCTAAAACTAACCCCTAAACCTAACCCCTATACCTCACCCTAACTCTAACCCCAATCCTAATTCTAACCATACCCCTTCATAAAACACTAACTCCTAACCGCTAACCCTAACACTAACCAAAAACCCTAATCACTAATCCCTAACCCTAATGCTTAACCTTTACCCTAACCGTTAACCCTCACCCTAAATCTTAACACTGACCCGAACCTTCACCTTTAACTCTAAGCCTAACCCTTAACCCTACAGTAAGGAAGACCCTTAATGCTAATGGGATCCCTTATCCCTAACCCTAACACTACAGCTAAAAATAACCCTAACCTTTGATTCTTAAACCTAACCCCTAACACTTACTTTAACCCCAAACCCTAACCCTAATCTAAGCATTAAACCTAACCCTATCTCTTAACCCTAACGCTAACCCTTACCCTAACGCCTAGATCTAACCCTAAATCTGACCTACCGCCTAATCCTAACCTTAAGCCCTAATGCTAACTCTAACCCTGAACCCTAAACCTACCCGTAACCCTTAACACTAACCCTATCCCTAACCCCCTTACCCTAACTCTGTTAACCCTAACCCTCAACCCTGACCCTAACCTTAAACCTTAATCCTAACCATGTGTGAGATGAGCCTCTGCCTTTGTCCTGCGTGACAGTTCAAGCCCAACACCCAGGGTACGATGAAGTGGGGACACAGCCTTGCTCCACACCCATAGTGCCCCGTACGTTAGACAGGGCCCGTGCCCTAACACACACCGTTAAACGTAAGCCCTAACCCTATCACTAAACCAAACCCTTCGTAAGCCCCGAATCTAACTCCTAACAGTAACCCTAATCCCTGACCCTTACTCTTGCCTCTCACCCTAAACCTAAACCCAACCACTAAACATAATCCTAATCTCTAACCCTAACAGTAATCCTAACCCTAATTCTAAGCTAAAACTCTAACCCCTAAATCTAATCCTAGTCCCTAACACCTAACCTTACCCTAAACCGAATTCCAATTCTCAGACTTTTTCAATTCAAAAACTTAAAAAAGCCTAGAGTCCACCAATGCCGTGTCTGAGATGAGCGTCCGCCCCTATGTCCTGCATGACAGGCAGGCGCCAATGCCCAGGGTACTATGGAGTGGAGTCCTGGGGTCTGTAGGCTTGCTAAACTCCAGTTTGGAAGAATTGCTATAGTCATATATAGGGATGCTTACATTTACTTATAGAAAGCAACTATTGATGTGTGATTTGTAGGCTTGCCTTACTCTAGTTTGGATGAAGAAGCTGAATCATATATAGGAATATTAGCTTTGAGTTAGAGGAAGCATCTATGGGGGGTGCTTTTTTGGCTTGTTAAACTCTGGTTTGGAAGAAGTTCGAGAGTCTTATATAGGAACGATATCATTCATTCAGAGAAAGCAATTATAGGGAGTTGGTTTGTAGGCTTGCTAAGCTCTAGTTTGGAGGAAGGCGAGAGTCATATATAGAACGCTTACGTTCACATAAAGCGTCTACGGGGGGACGGTTTCTAGGCTTCCTAAACTCTAGCTTGGAAAAAGAGGACAGTTATGTATAGGAACTCTCGGCGGGGGATTTGTAGCATTGCTAAAATCTTAGATTGGAAAAGTTGCGAGAGTCATACATAGGAATGTTAACATTCACTCAATGAAAGCAACTATAAGGGGTGCTTTCCAGGCTGGCTACACTCTAATTTGGAAAAAGTGCGACAGTCATATATAGGAAGGCTTATATTCACTCAGACAAAGCAATTATGTGTAGGTGTATAGTAGGCATGCTAACTCTAGTTTGGAAAATTTCGAGAGCCATGTATAAGAAAGCTTACAGTAACTTAGAGAAAGCAACGAACAGGGGTGGAGTGTAGACTTGCTAAACTCTAGTTTGGAGGAAGTGCCATAGTCATATATAGGAACGCTTAAATTCATTCAGAGAAAACAGCTGTCGGGGATTTGTTTGTAGACTTATTCAACTCTAGTTTGGAAGAAGTGCGAGAGACATATATAGGAATGTTTACATTGACTCAAAGAAAGCAACTATGGGGGAGTGTTATTTTGGCATGCCAGATGCTAGTTAGGAAGAAGTACAAGACTCATATATAGGAATGCTTACATTCACACAGCGAGAGCAACTACGGAGTAGTGTCAGGTAGACATATTAAAGTCTAGCTTGGGAGAAGTTCCAGAGTCCTATATAGGAAAGGTAACAGCCACTTTGAAAAAGCAAGTCTTGGCGGGTGGTTTGTAGGCCTGCAAAACCTTGTTTTGGTTGAAGTGTGAGAATCATATATGAGAACGCTTACATTCACTCAGAGAAAGCAACGATGGGGTTGTTTGTAGGCTTACTAAACTGCAGTTTAGAAGAAGCAGGAGAATCACATATAGGAGCACATACATTTTGACGCACTGAAAGTAACTATGGGGTGGTGTTTTATAGGCATGCTAAACTCTAGTTTGGATGAAGTTTGAGAATCACATATAAGAAAGCTTAGAGTCACTTAGAGAAAGCAAATCTCTGGGTGTGGAATGTAGGCCTGCTAAACTCTATTTTGGTTTAAGAGTGAGAGTCATATATGGGAAGGCTTACATTCCCTCAGAGAAAGCAACGACGGCGTGGTGGTTTGTAGGCATACTAAACTCTAGTTTGGAAGAAGTAGGAGAATGATATATGGGAACGCTTACATTCACGTAGAGAAAGCAATTATGGGGTGGCGTTTTTGTAGCCATGCTAATCTCTAGTTTGGAAGAAGTTAAGGAGTAATATATAGGAAAGGGTACAGTCATAGAAACCAACTCTCGGGGGATGTTTTGTACACCTGCAAAACTCCAGTTTGGAAGAAGGGGGAGAGTCATATTGGGGACCGCGTGCATTCACTCAGAGAAATCAACGATGGGATTGTGATTTGTAGGCATAGTCAACTCTAGTTTGGAAGAAGTACGAGAATCGTATATAGGAAAGCTTACCTTCACGCAGAGAAAGCAACTATGGAGTGATGTTTGTATGCCTACTAAAATATAGTTTGGAGGAAGTTCGAGAGCCATATCTGGGAAGCTTACAGTCACTTAGAGAAAGCAACTCTCGGGGGTGTTTCGTAGGCCTGCTAAATTCTATTTTCAATGAAGTGTTAGAATAATATATGGGAACTCAGTGAAAGCAACGTTGTGGTTGTGGTTCCTAGGCATACTAACCTGTAATTTGGAAAAAGCAAGAGAATCACATGTAGAATCGCTTACATTCCGGCACCGAATGCAACTATGGGGTGGTGTTCTGTAGGGTGCAAAACTCTAGTTTGGACGAAGTTTGAGAGTCATATATAGGAAAGTTTACAGTCACGTAGAGAAAGCAACTCTCTGGGTGTGGAATGTAGAGTTATTTTGGTTGAAATAGTTATTTTGGTTGAAGTGTGAGAGTCATATATGGGAACGCTTACATTCACTCAGAGAAAACAACGTTTGGGTGGTGGTTTGTAGGGCATACTAAACTGTAGTTTGGAAGAAGTACGAGAGTCCTATATAGGAACACTTACATTCACACAGAGAAAGCACTTATGGCATCAGGTTTTGTAGGCATGCTAAACTGCAGTTTGGAAAAAGTTGGAGAACCTTATACAGGAAAGATTACCGTCACCTAGGGAAAGCAACTCTCGGGAGATTTTTTTTGTACACATGCTAAACTCTAATTTGGATGAAGTGTGAGAGTCAAACATGGGACCGCTTACATTCCCTCAGAGAAACAACACTGGGGTGGTTTTTGTAGGCATACTAAATAGTTTGGAAGAAGTACGAGAATGATATTTGGGAAGGCTTACATTCACACAGAGAAAGCAACTACGGGGTGGTGTTTTGTAAGCATGCTATAGTTTGGAAGAAGTTCCAAACCTGAACAGTCATTTAGAGAAAGCAACTCTTGGTGGGTGATTTTTAGGTCTGCTAAATTGTATTTTGAAAGAAGTACCAGAGTCATATATACTAATGCTTACATTCATGCAAAGAAAAAACCATGGGGTGATGTTTTGTGGGCATGTTAACCTGTAGTTTGGAAGAAGTTGGAGAGTCTTATTTAGGAAAGCTTACAGTCACCTAGAGAAAGTAACTCTCGGGAGAGCCTTTCTTGGCCTGCTAAACTCTACTTTGCATCAATTGTGAGAGTCAAACATGGGAATGCTTTCATTCATTCAGAGAACGCAACGTTTGGGTGGTGGTTTGTAGGCATTCTAAACTGTATTTTGGAGGAAGTACGAGAGTCATGTATATGAACGCTTACATTCAGGCAGAGAAAGCAACTCTGGGGTCGTATTTTGTTGGCATGCTAAACTGTGGTTTGGAAGAAGTTCGAGAGTCTTATATAGGAAAGATTACAGTGACACAGAGAAAACAACTCTCGGAAGTTTATTGGTAGGCCTGCTAAACTCTAACTTGGATGAAATGTGAGAACACTTGCATTCATTCACTCAGAGAAAGAAACATGGTGATGGTTTGAAGGCATAATAACTGTAGTTGGGAAGAAGTAGGAGAGTCATATATATGAACCGTTACATTCACGCAGAGAACGCAACTGTGGGGTGACGATGTATGCATGTTAATCTGTAGTTTGGAGGAAGTGCGAGAGTCATATCTGGGGAAAATTACAGTCACTTAGGGAAAGGAACCATCCTGGGTTGGTTTGTAGATCTGCTAAATTCTATTTTGGAAACAGAGTGTGAGTCATATATGGGAACGCTTATGTTCACTCATAGAAAGCAACCACTGCGTGGTGTTTTGTTGGCATGGTGTAGTTTGAAAGAAGTTGGAGATTCTCATATAGGAAAGTTTAGAATCACCTAGAGAAAGCAAATCACGGGGTGTTGTTTGTAGGCCTGCTAAACTCTAATTTAGATGAAGTGAGAGAGGCATATATATGAACGCTTATATTGATGCAGAGAAAGCAACTATGGGGTGGTGTTTTGTAGGCATGCTAAAATATAATTTGGAAGAAGTTCGAAAACAGACAGTCACTTAGAGAAAGCCACTCTCGGCGGTTGATTTTTCAGTGTGCTAAATTGTATTATGAAAGAAGTACCAGAGTCATATATACAAACGCTTACATTCATGCAGAGAAAGCAACTGTGGGGTGGTGTTTTCTAGGCATGCTAAACTCTAGTTTGGACGAAGTTTGAGAATCACATATAAGAAAGCTTAGTCGCTTAAAGCAAATCTCTGGGTGTGGAATGTAGGCGTGCTAAACTCTATTTTGGTTTCGGAGTGAGAGTCATATATGGGAAGGCTTACATTCGCTCAGAAAAAGCAACGATGGTGTGGTGGTTTGTAGGCATACTGAACTCTAGTTTGGAAGATGTAGGAGAATGATATATGGGAACGCTTACATTCATGCAGAGAAAGCAATTATGGGGTGGCTTTTTTGTAGCCATGCTAATCTCTATTTTGCAAGAAGTTAAAGAGAAATATATAGGAAAGCGTACCGTCATTTATAGAAACCAACTTTCGGGGGATGGTTTGTAGGCCTGCAAAACTCTACTTTGGAAGAAGGGGGAGAATCATATGGGGGACTGGGTACATTCACTCGGAGAAATCAACGATGGGGTTGTGGTTTGTAGGCATACTAAACTCTAGTTTGGAAGAAGGACGAGAATCATATATAGGAACGCTTACATTCATGCAGAGAAAGCAACTATGGAGTGATGTTTGTATGCCTACTAAACGATAGATTGGAGGATGCTCGAGAGTGATATCTGGAAAGCTTACATTCATTTAGAGAAAGCAACTCTCTGGGGGTGGTTCGTAGGCCTGCTAAACTCTATTTTCAATGAAGTGTTCGAATCATATACAGGAACGCTTACATTCACTCAGAGAAAGCAACGTTGGGGTGGCCGTTTTTGAGCATACTAAACTCTACTTTGGAAGAGGTACGAGAGACAAATACTAACGCTTACATTAACACAGAGAAAGCAAATACGGGGTGCTGTAGTGCAGGCATGCTAAAGTATAGATTAGAAGAAGTTCGAAAGCTGACAGTCACTTAGAGAAAGCAACTCTTGGCGGGTGATTTTTAGGTCTGCTAAATTGTATTTTGAAAGACGTACCAGAGTCATATACAAACGCTTACATTCATGCAGAGAAAGAAACTATGGGGTGATGTGTTGTGGGGATGCTAAACTGCAGTTTGGAAGGTGTTCGAGAGTGTTATATAGGATAGCTTACAGTCACCTAGAGAAAGCAACACTCGGGACAGCTTTACAAGCCTCTAAACACTAATTAGCAGCAATTGTGAGAGTCAAACATGGGAACGCTTACATTCACTCAGAGAACGCAACGTTTGGGTGGCTGGTTTTTAAGCATTCTAAACTGTATTTTGGAGGAAGTAGGAGAGTCATATATACGAATGCTTACATTCATGCAGAGAAAGCAACTCTGTGGTCGTATTTTGTTGGCATGCTAAACTGTGGTTTGGAAGAAGTTCGAGAGCCTTATATAGGAAAGATTACAGTGACACAGAGAAAACAACTCTCTGTAGTTTCTTGGTAGGTCTGCTAAACTGTGATTTGGATGAAGTGTGAGAACGCTTGCATTCACTCAGAGAAAGAACTTTGTCGTGGTGGTTTGTAGGAATAACAACTGTAGTTCGAAGAAGTAGGAGAGTCATATATGAACGGTTACATTCACGCAGAGAAAGCAACTGTGGGGTGGCGTATGTAATCATCATAATCTGTAGTTTGGAGGAAGTTCGAGAGTCATATCTGGGGAAAATTAGAGTCACATAGAGAAAGGAACAATCGGGGGCTGGTGTGTAGGTCTGCTAAATTCTATTTTGGAAGAAGAGTGAGAGTCATATATGGGAACGCTTATGTTGACTCAGAGAAATCAACGATGGGGTGCTGTATTGTTGGCATGCTAAACTGTAGTTTGGAAGAAGTTCGAGAGTCTTATATAGGAAAGTTTACAGTCACCTAGAGAAAGCAACTCACAGGAGGTGTTTTGTAAGCCGCTAAACTCTAATTTGGATGAAGTGAAAGAGGCATACATGGATACGCTTCATTCACTCAGAGAAAGGTAAATTGGGGTGCCGGTTTGTAGGTATACTAACTCCAGTTTGGAAGAAGTACTAGAGTCATATATATGAACGCTTATATGGACGCAGAGAAAGCAAGTATGGGGTGGTGTTTTGTAGGCCTGCTAAAATATAGTTTGGAAGAAGTTCGAAAGCAGACAGTCACTTAGAGAAAGCAACTCTCGGCGGTTCATTTTTCGGTCTGCTGAATTGTATTTTGAAGAAATACCAGAGTCATATATTCAAACGCTTACATTCATGCAGAGAAAGCAACTCTGGGGTGGTGTTTTCTAGGCATGCTAAACTGTAGTTTGGACGAAGTTTGAGAATCACATATAAGAAAGCTTAGAGTCGCTTAAAGCAAATCTCTGGGTGTGGAATGTAGGCGTGCTAAACTCTATTTTGGTTTCGGAGTGAGAGTCATATATGGGAAGGTTTACATTCACTCAGAGAAAGCAACGATGATGTGGTGGTTTGTAGGCATACTGAACTCTAGTTTGGAAGAAGTAGGAGAATGATATATGGGAACACTTACATTCATGCAGAGAAAGCAATTATGGGGTGGCTTTTTTGTAGCCATGCTAATCTCTATTTTGCAAGAAGTTAAAGAGAAATATATAGGAAAGCGTACCGTCATTTATAGAAACCAACTTTCGGGGGATGGTTTGTAGGCCTGCAAAACTCTACTTTGGAAGAAGGGGGAGAATCATATGGGGGACTGGGTACATTCACTCGGAGAATTCAACGATGGGGTTGTGGTTTGTAGGCATACTAAACTCTAGTTTGCAAGAAGGACGAGAATCATATATAGGAACGCTTACATTCATGCAGAGAAAGCAACTATGGAGTGATGTTTGTATGCCTACTAAACGATAGATTGGAGGATGCTCGAGAGTGATATCTGGAAAGCTTACATTCATTTAGAGAAAGCAACTCTCTGGGGGTGGTTCGTAGGCCTGCTAAACTCTATTTTCAATGAAGTGTTCGAATCATATACAGGAACGCTTACATTCACTCAGAGAAAGCAACGTTGGGGTGGCCGTTTTTGAGCATACTAAACTCTACTTTGGAAGAGGTACGAGAAACATAAATACGAACGCTTACATTAACACAGAGAAAGCAAATACGGGGTGCTGTAATGCAGGCATGCTAAACTATAGATTGGAAGATGTTCGAAAGCTGACAGTCACTTAGAGAAAGCAACTCTTGGCGGGTGATTTTTAGGTCTGCTAAATTGTATTTTGAAAGACGTACCAGAGTCATATACAAACGCTTACATTCATGCAGAGAAAGAAACTATGGGGTGATGTGTTGTTGGCATGCTAAACTGCAGTTTGGAAGGAGTTCGAGAGTGTTATATAGGATAGCTTACAGTCACCTAGAGAAAGCAACACTCGGGACAGCTATACAAGCCTCTAAACACTAATTAGCAGCAATTGTGAGAGTCAAACATGGGAACGCTTACATTCACGGAGAGAACACAACGTTTAGGTGGTGGTTTGTAGGCATAATAACTGTAGTTCGGAAGAAGTAGGAGAGTCATATATATGAACGGTTACATTCACGCAGAGAAAGAAACTGTTGGGTGGTGTATGTACGCATGTTAATCTATACTTTGGAGGAAGTTCGAGAGTCATATCTGGGGAAAATTGCAGTCACTTAGAGAAAGCAACAATCCGGGGCCGTTTTGTAGATCTGCTAAATTCTATTTTGGAAGAAGAGTGAAATTCATATGTGGGAACGCTTATGTTCACTCAGAGAAATCAACGATGGGGCAGTGTTTCGTTGGGATGCTAAAGTGTAGTTTGGAAGAAGTTCGCGAGTCTTATATAAGAAAGCTTACAGTCACCTAGAGAAAGTAACTCTCGGCAGATTGTTTCTAAGCGTGCTAAACTCTAATTTGCATCAATTGTGAGAGTCAAACGGGAACGCTTACATTCACTCAGAGAACGCAACGTTTGGGTGGTGGTTTGTAAGCATTCTAAACTGTATTTTGGAGGAAGTAGGAGAGTCATATATACGAATGCTTACATTCACGCAGAGAAAGCAACTCTGTGATCGTATTTTGTTGGCATGCTAAACTGTGGTTTGGAAGAAGTTCGAGAGCCTTATATAGGAAAGATTACAGTGACACAGAGAAAACAACTCTCTGTAGTTTGTTGGTAGGTCTACTAAACTGTAATTTGGATGATGTGTGAGAACGCTTGCATTCACTCAGAGAAAGAACTTTGTCGTGGTGGTTTGTAGGAATAACAACTGTAGTTCGAAGAAGTAGGAGAGTCATATATGAACGGTTACATTCACGCAGAGAAAGGAACTGTGGGGTGGCGTATGTAATCATCATAATCTGTAGTTTGGAGGAAGTTCGAGAGTCATATCTGGGGAAAATTAGAGTCATTTAGAGAAAGGAACAATCGGGGGCTGGTGTGTAGGTCTGCTAAATTCTATTTTGGAAAAAGAGTGAGAGTCATATATGGGAACGCTTATGTTGACTCAGAGAAATCAACGATGGGGCGCTGTATTGTTGGCATGCTAAACTGTAGTTTGGAAGAAGTTCGAGAGTCTTATATAGGAAAGTTTACAGTCACCTAGAGAAAGCAACTCACAGGAGGTGGTTTGTAAGCCGCTAAACTCTAATTTGGATGAAGTGAAAGAGGCATACATGGATACGCTTCATTCACTCAGAGAAAGGTAAATTGGGGTGCCGGTTTGTAGGTATACTAACTCCAGCTTGGAAGAAGTACTAGAGTCATATATATGAACGCTTATATGGACGCAGAGAAAGCAACTATGGGGTGGTGTTTTGTAGGCCTGCTAAAATATAGTTTGGAAGAAGTTCGAAAGCAGACAGTCACTTAGAGAAAGCAACTCTTGGCGGTGGATTTTTAGGTCTGCTAAATTGTATTTTGAAAGAAGTACCAGAGTCATATATTCAAACGCTTACATTCATGCAGAGAAAGGAACTGTGGGGTGGTGTTTTCTAGGCGTGCTAAACTCTAGTTTGGACGAAGTTTGAGAATCACATATAAGAAAGCTTAGAGTCACTTAGAGAAAGCAAATCTCTGGGTGTGGAATGTAGGCGTGCTAAACTCTATTTTGGTTTAGATTGAGAGTCATATATGGAAAGGGTTACATTCACTCAGAGAAAGCAACGATGGTGTGGTGGTTTGTAGGCATACTAAACTCTAGTTTGGAAGAAGTAGGAAAATGATATATGGGAACGCTTACATTCATGCAGAGAAAGCAATTATGGGGTGGCTTTTTTGTACCCATGCTAATCTCTAGTTTGGAAGAAGTTATATAGGAAAGCGTACACTCATTTATAGAAACCAACTTTCGGGGGATGAAGGGTAGGCCTGCAAAACTCTACTTTGGAAGAAGTGGGAGAGTCATATTGGGGACCACGTACATTGACTCAGAGAAATCGAGGATGGGGTTGTGTTTTGTAGGCATACTAAACTCTAGTTTGGAGAAAGTACGAGAATCATATATAGGAACGCTTACATTCATGCAGAGAAAGCAACTATGGAGTGAGGTTTGTATGCCTACTAAACTATAGTTTGGAGGAAGTTTAGAATCTTATATAGCAAAGCTTACAGTCACCTAGAGAAAGCAACTCTTGGGAGATGGTTTCTAAGCCTGATAATTTGCACCAACTCTTAAAGTCAAGTATGGGAAGGTTTACATCCACTCAGAACGCAAGGTTTGGGTTGCAGTTTGTGGCCTTAATTGTAGTTCGGAAGAAGTAGGAAAGTCATATATATGAACGGTTACATTCACGCAGACAAACCAGCTATGGAGTGATGTGTGTATGCCTACTAAACTATAGTTTGGAGGATGTTCGAGAGTCATATCTGGAAAGCTTACAGTCATTTAGAGAAAGCAACTCTCGGGGGGTGGTTCGTAGGCCTGCTAAACTCTATTTTCAAAGAAGTGTTAAAATCATATACAGGAACGCTTACATTCACTCAGAGAAAGCAACGTTGGGGTGGCCGTTTGTGAGCATACTAAACTCTACTTTGGAAGAGGTACAAGAGACATAAATACGAACGCTTACATTAACACAGAGAAAGCAAATACGGGGTGCTGTAGTGCAGGCATGCTAAACTGTAGATTGGAAGAAGTTCGAAAGCTGACAGTCACTTAGAGAAAGCAACTCTTGGCGGGTGATTTTTTAAGTCTGCTAAATTGTATTTTGAAAGACGTGTCAGAGTCTTATATACAAACGCTTACATTCATGCGTAGAAAGAAACTATGGGGTGATGTGTTGTGGGGATGCTAAACTGCAGTTTGGAAGAAGTTCGAGAGTGTTATGTAGGATAGCTTACAGTCACCTAGAGAAAGCAACACTCAGGAGAGCTTTGCAAGCCTGCTAAACTCTAACAAGCAGCGATTGTGAGAGTCAAACATGGGAACGCTTACATTCACTCAGAGAACACAACGTTTGGGTGGTGGTTTGCAGGCATAATAACTGTAGTTCGGAGGAAGTAGGAGAGTCATATATGAACGGTTACATTCACGCAGAGAAAGCAACTGTTGGGTGGCGTATGTATGCATGCTAATCTGTAGTTTGGAGGAATTTCGAGAGTCATATCTGGGGAAAATTACAGTCACTTAGAGAAAGCAACCATCGGGGGCCATTTTGTAGATCTGCTAAATTCTATTTTGAAAGAAGAATGAGAGTCATATATGGGAACGCTTATGATCACGAAGAGAAATCAACTATGGGGCGGTGTTTTGTTGGCATGCTAAACTGTAGTTTGGAAGAAGTTCGCGAGTCTTACATAGGAAAGTTTACAGTCACCCAGAGAAAGCAACTCTCGGGAGATTGTTTCTAAGCATGCTAAATTCTAGATTGCATCAATTGTGAGAGTCAAACATGGGAACGCTTACATTGACTCAGAGAACGCAACGTTTGGGTGGTGGTTTGTAAGCATTCTAAACTGTATTTTGGAGGAAGTAGGAGAGTCATATATACGAATGCTTACATTCACGCAGAGAAAGCAACTCTGTGATCGTATTTTGTTGGCATGCTAAACTGTGGTTTGGAAGAAGTTCGAGAGCCTTACATAGGAAAGATTACAGTGACACAGAGAAAAACAAATCTCTGTAGTTTGTTGGTAGGTCTGCTAAACTGTAATTTGGATGAAGTGTGAGAACGCTTGCATTCACTCACAGAAAGAACGTTGTCGTGATGGTTTGTAGGAATAAATGCTGTAGTTCAAAAGAAGTAGGAGAGTCATATATGAACGGTTACATTCACGCAGAGAAAGCAACTGTGGGGTGGCCTATGTAATCATCATAATCTAGTTTGGAGGAAGTTCGAGACTCATATGTGGGAAAAATTAACGTCACCTAGAGAATTGGAACCATCGGATGTTGTGTAGGTCTGCTAAATTCTATTTTGGAAGAAGAGTGAGAGTCATATATGGGAACGCTTATGTTGACTCAGAGAAATCAACGATGGGGCGCTGTATTGTTGGCATGCTAAACTGTAGTTTGGAAGAAGTTCGAGAGTCTTATATAGGAAAGTTTACAGTCACCTAGAGAAAGCAACTCACAGGAGGTGGTTTGTGGGCCGCTAAACTCTAATTTGGATGAAGTGAAAGAGGCATACATGGATACGCTTCATTCACTCAGAGAAAGGTAAATTTGGGTGCCGGTTTGTAGGTATACTAACTCCAGTTTGGAAGAAGTACGAGAGTCATATATATGAACGATTATATGGACGCAGAGAAAGCAACTATGGGGTGGTGTTTTGTAGGCATGATAAAATATAATTTGGAAGAAGTTCGAAAGCTGACAGTGACTTAGAGAAAGCAACTCTCGGCGGTTGATTTTGAGGTCTGCTAAATTGTATTTTGATAGAAGTACAACAGTCATATATAAAATCGCTTATATTTATGCTGAGAAAGAAACTATGTGGTGATGTTTTGTTGGCGTGCTGAAATGTAGTTTCGAAGAAGTTCGACAGTCTTTTATAGGAAAGCTTACAGTCCCCCAGAGGAAGCAACTTTCGAGAGATAGTTTGTAAGCCTGCTAAACTCTACTTTGCATCATTTGGAACAGTCATACTTGGGAACGCTAACATTCTCTCAGAGAACGCAACGTTTGGTTGGTTGTTTGTAAGCATACTAAACTGTATTTTGGAAGAAGTAGCAGAGTCATATATATGAGTGCTTACATTCACGCAGAGAGGGCAACTATGGGGTGGTGTTTTGTAGGCATGCAAATCTCTAGTTGCGAAGAAGTTAAGAGTAATAGGAAAGCTTACAGTCTCACAGGGAAAGCAACCCTTGGGGGCCGGTTTGTAGTTCTGCTAAATTCTATTTTGGATGAAGTGTGAATCATAAATGGGAACGCTAACATTCACTCAGAGAAAGCAAGGTTGCGGTGGTGATTTTTAGTCACACTAAACTGGAGTTTGGAGGAAGTACGAGAATAAAAGAATGCTTACATTCACTCAGAAAAAGCAACGTTGGGGAGGTGGTTGGTAGGTGTACTATACTTTGGAAGAAGTACGAGCGTGATGCATAGGAACGCTTACATTCACGCAAACTATGGGGTGGCCTTTTGTTGGCATGCTAAACTATGTCCCAAAGTCATATATAGGAAAGCTTATAGTGAGAGAAAGCAACTCTCGGGTGGTGTTTTGTAGGTCCGGCAAATTGCATTTTGAAAGCAGTCCGAGATTCATATAAGGGAAGGCCTATATCCACTCAGAGAAAGCAATGTTAGGCTGGTGGTTTGTAGGCATACTAAACTGTATTTTGGAACTCATATGTATGACTCTCACACTTGATCCAAATTAGAGTTCACCAGGCCTATAAACCACATCCTGAGAGTTGCTTTCTCTAGGTGAATGTAAGCTTTCCTATGTAAAACTCTCGAACTTGTTCCAAACTAAAGTTTAGCATGCCAACAATACACCACCGCATCGTTGCTTTCTCTGAGTGAACATAAGCATTCCCTTATATGAATCACTTTTTCCAAAATAGAATTTAGCAGACCTACAAACCAGTCCCCGATGGTTGATTTAGCTATGTGACTGTAATTTTCCCCAGATATGACTCTCAAACTTCCTCCAAAGTATAGATTAACATGCGTACATACACCACCCAACAGTTTCTTTCTCTGCGTGAATGTAACTGTTCATATATATGACTCTCCTACTTCTTCCAACCTACAGTTATTATGCCTACAAACCACCACCCAAACGTTGTGTTCTCTCCGTGAATGTAAGCTTTCCCATATTTGACTCTCACAATTGCTGCTAATTAGTGTTTAGAGGCTTGCAAAGCTGTCCCGAGTGTTGTTTTCCCTAGGTGACTGTAGCTATCCTATATAACACTCTGGAAGTCCTTTCAAACTGCAGTTTAGCATGCCAACAACACATCACCCCATAGTTTCTTTCTCTGCATAAATGTAAGCGTTTGTATATATGACTCTTGTACGTCTTTCAAAATACAATTTAGCAGACCTAAAAATCACCCGCCAAGAGTTGCTTTCTCTAAGTGACTGTCAGCTTTCGAACTTGTTCCAATCTATAGTTTAGCATGCCTGCACTACAGCACCCCGTATTTGCTTTCTCTGTGTTAATGTAAGCGTTCCTATGTATGTCTCTCGTACCTCTTCCAAAGTAGAGTTTAGTATGCTCAAAAACGGCCACCCCAACGTTGCTTTCTCTGAGTGAATGTAAGCGTTCCTGTATATGATTCGAACACTTCATTGAAAATAGAGTTTAGCAGGCCTACGAACCACCCCCAGAGAGTTGCTTTCTCTAAATGACTGTAAGCTTTCCAGATATGACTCTCGAACATCCTCCAATCTATCGTTTAGTAGGCATACAAACATCACTCCATAGTTGCTTTCTCTGCATGAATGTAAGCGTTCCTATAAATGATTCTCGTACTTCTTCCAAACTAGAGTTTAGTATGCCTACAAACCACAACCCCATCGTTGATTTCTCCGAGTGAATATACCCAGTCCCCCATATGACTCTCCCCCTTCTTCCAAAGTAGAGTTTTGCAGGCCTACAAATCATCCCCCGAAAGTTGGTTTCTATAAATGACGGTACGCTTTCCTATATATTACTCTTTAACTTCTTGCAAAATAGAGATTTGCAGGGCTACAAAAAAGCCACCCCATAATTGCTTTCTCTGCATGAATGTAAGCGTTCCCATATATCATTCTCCTACTTCTTCCAAACTAGAGTTCAGTACGCCTACAAACGACCACACCATCGTTGCTTTCTCTGAGTGAATGTAAGCCTTCCCATATATGACTCTCACTCTGAAACCAAAATAGAGTTTGGCACACCTACATTCCACACCCAGAGATTTGCTTTAAGCGACTCTAAGCTTTCTTATATGTGATTCTCAAACTTCGTCCAAACTAGAGTTTAGCATGCCTAGAAACCACCCCACAGTTGCTTTCTCTGCATGAATGTAAGCGTTCATATACATGACTCTCGTACTTCCTCCAAAATACAGTTTAGAATGCCTACAAACCACCACCCAAACGTTGCGTTCTCTGAATGAATGAAAGCATTCCCATGTTTGACTCTCACAATTGATGCAAAGTAGAGTTTAGCAGGCCAAGAAAGGCTCTCCCGAGAGTTGCTTTCTCTAGGTGACTGTAAGCTTTCCTAAATAAGACTCTCCAACTTCTTCCAAACTACAGGTTAACATGCCCACAAAACATCACCCCATGGTTTTTTCTTTGCATGAATGTAAGCATTAGTATATATGACTCTGGTACTTCTTTCAAAATACAATTTAGCAGACCTAAAAATCACCCACCAAGAGTTGCTTTCTCTAAATGACTGTTCAGGTTTGGAACTTCTTCCAAACTATAGCATGCTTACAAAACACCACCCCGTAGTTGCTTTCTCTGTGTGAATGTAAGCCTTCCCAAATATCATTCTCGTACTTCTTCCAAACTATTTAGTATGCCTACAAAAACCACCCCAGTGTTGTTTCTCTGAGGGAATGTAAGCGGTCCCATGTTTGACTCTCACACTTCATCCAAATTAGAGTTTAGCATGTGTACAAAAAAATCTCCTGAGAGTTGCTTTCCCTAGGTGACGGTAATCTTTCTTGTATAAGGTTCTCCAACTTCTTCCAAACTGCAGTTTAGCATGCCTACAAAACCTGATGCCATAAGTGCTTTCTCTGTGTGAATGTAAGTGTTCCTATATAGGACTCTCGTACTTCTTCCAAACTACAGTTTAGTATGCCCTGCAAACCACCACCCAAACGTTGTTTTCTCTGAGTGAATGTAAGCGTTCCCATATATGACTCTCACACTTCAACCAAAATAACTCTATTTCAACCAAAATAACTCTACATTCCACACCCAGATAGTTGCTTTCTCTACGTGACTGTAAACTTTCCTATATATGACTCTCAAACTTCGTCCAAACTAGAGTTTTGCAAGCCTACAAAACACCACCCCATAGTTGCATTCGGTGCCGGAATGTAAGCGGTTCTACATGTGATTCTCTTGCTTCTTCTAGGAACCACAACCACAACGTTGCTTTCACTGAGTTCCCATATATTATTCTAACACTTCATTGAAAATAGAGTTTAGCAGGCCTACGAAACACCCCCGAGGGTTGCTTTCTCTAAGTGACTGTAAGCTTCCCAGATATGGCTCTCGAACTTCCTCCAAACTATATTTTAGTAGGCATACAAACATCACTCCATAGTTGCTTTCTCTGCGTGAAGGTAAGCTTTCCTATATACGATTCTCGTACTTCTTCCAAACTAGAGTTGACTATGCCTACAAATCACAATCCCATCGTTGATTTCTCTGAGTGAATGCACGCGGTCCCCAATATGACTCTCTCCCACTTCCAAACTGGAGTTTTACAGGTGTACAAAACATCCCCCGAGAGTTGGTTTCTATGACTGTACCCTTTCCTATATATTACTCCTTAACTTCTTCCAATCTAGAGATTAGCATGGCTACAAAAACGCCACCCCATAATTGCTTTCTCTACGCGAATGTAAGCGTTCCCATATATCATTCTCCTACTTCTTCCAAACTAGAGTTTAGTATGCCTACAAACCACCACACCGTCGTTGCTTTCTCTGAGGGAATGTAAGCCTTCCCATATATGACTCTCACTCTTAAACCAAAATAGAGTTTAGCAGGCCTACATTCCACACCCAGAGATTTGCTTTCTCTAAGTGACTCTAAGCTTTCTTATATGTGATTCTCAAACTTCGTCCAAACTAGAGTTTAGCATGCCTATAAAACACCACCCCATAGTTACTTTCAGTGCGTCAAAATGTATGTGCTCCTATATGTGATTCTCGTGCTTCTTCCAAACTGCAGTTTAGTAAGCCTACAAACAACCCCATCATTGCTTTCTCTGAGTGAATGTAAGCGTTCTCATATATGACTCTCACACTTCAACCAAAACAGGGTTTTGCAGGCCTACAAACCACCCGCCAAAACTTGCTTTTTCAAAGTGGCTGTTACCTTTCCTATATAGGACTCTGGAACTTCTCCCAAGCTAGACTTTAATATGTCTACCTGACACTACTCCGTAGTTGCTCTCGCTGTGTGAATGTAAGCGTTCCTATATATGAGTCTTGTACCTCTTCTTAACTAACATCTGGCATGCCAAAATAACACTCCCCCATAGTTGCTTTCTTTGAGTCAATGTAAACATTCCTATATATGTCTCTCGCACTTCTTCCAAACTAGAGTTGAATAAGTCTACAAACAAATCCCCGACAGCTGTTTTCTCTGAACGAATTTAAGCGTTCCTATATATGACTATGGCACTTCCTCCAAACTAGAGTTTAGAAAGCCTACACTCCACCCCTGTTCGTTGCTTTCTCTAAGTTACTGTAAGTTTTCCTATACATGGCTCTCAAAATTTTCCAAACTAGAGTTAGCATGCCTACTATACACCTACACATAATTGCTTTGTCTGAGTGAATATAAGCCTTCCTATATATGACTGTCGCACTTTTTCCAAATTAGAGTGTAGCCAGCCTGGAAAGCACCCCTTATAGTTGCTTTCATTGAGTGAATGTTAACATTCCTATGTATGACTCTCGCAACTTTTCCAATCTAAGATTTTAGCAATGCTACAAATCCCCCGCTGAGAGTTCCTATACATAACTGTCCTCTTTTTCCAAGCTAGAGTTTAGGAAGCCTAGAATCCGTCCCCCCGTAGACGCTTTATGTGAACGTAAGCGTTCCTATATATGACTCTCGCCTTCCTCCAAACTAGAGCTTAGCAAGCCTACAAACCAACTCCCTATAATTGCTTTCTCTGAATGAATGATATCGTTCCTATATAAGACTCTCGAACTTCTTCCAAACCAGAGTTTAACAAGCCAAAAAAGCACCCCCCATAGATGCTTCCTCTAACTCAAGGCTAATATTCCTATATATGATTCAGCTTCTTCATCCAAACTAGAGTAAGGCAAGCCTACAAATCACACATCAATAGTTGCTTTCTATAAGTAAATGTAAGCATCCCTATATATGACTATAGCAATTCTTCCAAACTGGAGTTTAGCAAGCCTACAGACCCCAGGACTCCACTCCATAGTACCCTGGGCATTGGCGCCTGCCTGTCATGCAGGACATAGAGGCGGACGCTCATCTCAGACACGGCATTGGTGGATTGTAGGCTTTTTTAAGTTTTTGAATTGAAGAACTCTGAGAATTGGAATTCGGTTTAGGGTAAGGTTAGGTGTTAGGGACTAGGATTAGATTTAGGGGTTAGGGTTTTAGGTTAGAATTAGGGTTAGGATTACTGTTAGGGTTAGAGATTAGGATTATGTTTAGTGGTTGGGTTTAGGTTTAGGGTGAGAGGCAAGAGTAAGGGTCAGGGATTAGGGTTACTGTTAGGAGTTAGATTCGGGGCTTACGAAGGGTTTGGTTTAGTGATAGGGTTAGGGCTTACGTTTAACGGTGTGTGTTAGGGCACGGGCCCCGTCTAATGTACGGGGCACTGTGGGTGTGGAGCAAGGCTGCGTCCCCACTTCATCTTACCCTTGGTGTTGGGCTTCAACTGTCACGCAGGACAAAGGCAGAGGCTCATGAAACGCATGGTTAGGATTAAGGTTTAAGGTTAGGGTCAAGGTTGAGGGTTAGGGTGAGGGTTAAGAGTTAGAGTTAGGGTAAGGGGGTTAGGGATAGGGTTAGGGTTAAGGGTTAGGTTTATGGTTCAGGTTTAAGGTTAGCATTAGAGGGTAGGGTTAGTGTAACTGTAGGTCAGTGTTGCGGTTAGATCTCTAGGCATTAGGGTAAAGGTCAGGGTTAGGGTTAAGAGTTAGGGTTAAGTTTAATGGTTAAGGATTGGGATTAGGGTTGAGGGTTAGGGTTAAGATTATGGGTAATGACTCAGGATCAAAGGTTAGGGTTATTTTTAGGCGTAGGGTTAGCGTAAGGGGTTAGGGTTAGTGTTAGTGTTGTTGGTAGGGTTAAGGTTAGGGTTGGCGTTTCAGAATTAGGGATTAGGTGTTATGGTTATGGCTAGGAGTTAGCGTTAGATTTACGGTACAGGTCTTGTTCTCAGGGTGTCATGCATTAACGTTAAGATAAGGGGTTAAAGTTAGGGTTAGGGTGAGGTTTACGTGTTAAGGTGAGCAGTAGGATCAGGGTTAGGTGTTATGTTCTGGGTTAGGGTTATGGGTGAGGGGTAGGGTTTATCCTTAGGGCACGGGCCCTGTATGCACTAGGAGGCGAAGTTAGGAGTCTGTGATGGTCGCTGGGAACCCACTCTATCGCACGCAGTGTATGGGCCTCTGGGTTTCATGCAGGACACTGTGGCAGAGCCGGCTTTCATGCATGGCTTAGTAGGATTGTAGGCTTTCAAAACTCTGAGAAAGCAAGAAGTCTGAGAATTAGATTTCGGGTTAGGATTACGGCACGATTTAGGGATGAAGATTAGTGGTTAGGGTGAGGGCTTAGGTTTAAGGGTTAGGGTTAGGGTTAGGGTTGCTGGTAGGGTGAAGGTTAGGTTTGACGTTTTAGAATTAGGGATGAGGTGTTACGGTTATGACTATGGTTTAGGATTAGAATTACGGGATAGGGCTTCTTCTCAAGGTGTTATGCATTCACGTTAAGTTAAGGGGCTAAGTTAGGGTTACGGGGAGGTTTATGTTTTAAGGTGAGCAATAGGATCAGGGTTAGGTGTTATGTTCAGGGTGAGGGTTATCTGTTAGGGGTAGTGTTTATACTTAGCGTACGGGCCCTGTCTGCACTGGGCGGGGGGCGGGGGTTAGGGGGATGGGATTGTCCCCGGGAACACACTCTATCGTACGCTGGGTATGGGCTCCTGGGTTTCATGCAGTACACAGTGGCAGAGCCCCCTTTTACTCATGGCATGGGAGGATTGTAGGCTTTCTAAACTCTGAGAAAGCAAGAACTCTGAGAATTAGATTTAGGGGTAGGATTCTGGTAATGTTTAGGGATGAAGATTAGTGTCAGGGTGGGGTCTTGGGTTAGGGGTTGGGGTTAAAGGTTAGTGTTAGGTTTAACAGTTACAGTTAGGTTTACGGTTAAGTCTCAGGGTTCGGGTTAAGGTTTGGGTTTAGCGTTTGGCACAGGGGTAGGCTTCAGTGTTAGCTTCATGGTTAAAGATTAGGAGTAGGGTTAGTGTGAGGGTTAAAGGTAAGGGTCAAGATTAAGGGTTCAGGTTGGGGTTAGGCTTAGGTTTAGGGTTAGGGGTCAAGGGTTAGGATTAGGGTTAAGTGTTGGGCTTAGGGTTGGGGTTTAGTGTTAAGTTTATCGTTAAGGATTAGGGTTAGGGTCAGGGTTAAATGCTTGGGTGCGGGTAATGGTTAGGGTCAGGGTTAAGGTTTATGGATAGGGTTAGTGTTAAGGGTTTATGGGTAGGTTTAGGGTTCAGGGTTAGAGTTAGCATTAGGGCTTAAGGTTAGGATTAGGTGGTAGGTTAGATTTTAGGGTTAGATCTAGGCGTTAGAGTAAGGGTTAAGAGATAGGGTTAGGTTTAATGCTTAGGATTAGGGTTAGGGTTTGGGGTTAAAGTAAGTGTTAGGGGTTGGGTTTAAGGATCAAAGGTTAGTGTTATTTTTAGCTGTAGTGTTAGGGTTAGGGATAAGGGATAAGGTTGGCGTGAGGGTTTTCCTTACTGTTAGGGTTAAGGTCAGGCTTAGATTAAAGGTTAAGGTTAGGGTCAGCGTTAAGGGTTAGGGTGAGGGTTAACGGTTACGGTAAAGGTTAAGCGTTAGTGTTAGGGATTAGCGATTAGGGTTTTTGGTAAGTGTTAGGGTTAGGAGTTAGTGTTTTATGAAGGGGTATGGTTAGAATTAGGATTGGGGTTAGTCTTAGGGTTAGGTTTAGGAGTTAGGTTTAGGGTAAAAGGATAGGATTAGGGTTAAGGGTTGGGCTCAGGTTTAGGGTTAAAGTATAGTGTTAGGGTTAATGTTTAGTGTTATGGTCCAGTTTAAGTGTTAGGGTGAGGGTTAACGGTTAGGATTAGGCTTAGAGGTTGGGGATATAGTGAGGGTTCAGTGTTAGGGTTAGGTTTAGGGTTCAGGGTTAAGGTTAGCTGTAGGGGTTATGGTTAGGGTTAGGTGTTAGGTTAGTGTCAGGGTTAGGTCTAGTCGTGAGGGTAAGGTTTAGGGTTAGCTTTAAGAGCTAGGGTTAGGTTTAATGGTTAGGATTAGGATTACGGTTAAAGGTTAGGGTAATGCTCAGGGGTTAGGGTGAAGGGTTAAGGGTTTTTGTTAGGCATAGCGTTGGGGTTAGAAGTAAGGGTTACTGTCAGTGTCAGGGTTGTAGGCAGGGTTACGGTTAGAGTTAGCGGTTTAGAATTAGGGTTAGGGATTAGGTGTTACAGTGACGACTAGGAGATAGGGTTAGAATTATGGGATAGGGGTTGTTCTCAGGAAATGGGTTATGCACTAACGTTAGGATAAGAGGTTAAAGTTAGGCTCACGGTGAGGTTTACGTGTTAAGGGGAGAAATAGGAACAGGGTTAGGTGTTATGTTCACGGTGAGGGATATCTGTTACAGGTATTGTTTATGCTTAGCTCACGGGCCCTGTCTGCCTTAGGCGGGGGTGGGGGGAGGTTAGGGGACTGGGATTGTCACCAGGATCCTACTGTATCGTACTCTGGGTATGGGCCCGTAGGTTTGATGCAGGACACAGTGGTAGAGCCTCCTTTCACGCATGGCATGGGAGGATTGCAGGCTTTCTAAACTCTAAGAAAGCAAGAAGTCTGAGAATTAGATTTAGGGTTAGGATTCTGGTTAGGGTTAAGGATGAAGTTTAGTGTTAGGGTGAGGGCTTAGGGTTAGGGATTAGGGTTAGGGTTAAAGGTTACTCTTAGGTTTAACGGTTACAGTTCGGTTTAGGGTTGAGGTTTACGGTTAGGGTTAAGATGAGGGGTTAGGGTTTGGTATAGGGTTAGGGTTAGGTACAGGGTTAGGGTTAAGTGTTAGGTTTACGGTTGAAGATTAGGATTAGGGTTAGGATTAAAGGTTAGCGTGAGAGTTAACGGTTAAGGTTAAGGTTAAGAGTTAGGGTTAGGGTTTAGGTTTAGGATTAAGGGTTAGGGTTAGCTTTAGGGTTCGAGTTATGTGTTAGGGTTTGTGTTAGAGGTTAGGGTTAGGTTTACTGGTCACGGTTAGGGTTACGTTTAGGGGTTAGCATTAGGGTTAAGGATTAGGTTTAGGGTAAGGGTTTAGAGTTAGTGTTGGGCTTTAGGCTCGGGGCTTAGGTTCAGGGTCAGGGGTTAGCATTGGTGGTAGGGCTTAGATTTATCGGTCAGTTTAAGGGCACAGGACCTGGTTAATCTATGGTAAGAGGGGTGCGGTCGGAGTCATCATGAAAGCACAACATCATTCCCTGGGCCCTGGGACAAGATCTACATGCAGGACTCAGGCGGAGCCTCATCTCACACATGGCATGGCTGTATTGTAGGCTTGCTTCACTCGGGAATGGAAGTAGTGTGAGAATTAGGGTTAGGGTTGGGGTTAGGGGTTTCGAGTTAGGGGTTAGGCTTGGAGTCAGGGTTAGGTGCTAGGGATTAGTGGTTAGGTTTAGAGTTAGTGTTACGGGTTAGGTGTTAACTCTGGTTTAGGGGGCCAGGGTAAGGTTTAGGTTTGGAGTTAGCGTTAGGGTTAGGCGTTAGGGTTAAGGGATAGGGTTAGGGTTAAGGGTTAGGCTTAGGGTAAGGGTTCAGGTTTAGGGTTAGGGTCAGGGTTAAGGGTTAGGGTGAGGGTTAACAGTTAGGGATAGGGTTAGGGGGTTAGGGATAGGATTAGGTTTAAGGGTTAGGTTTATGGTTCAGGTTTAAGGTTAACATTAGGGGGTTAGGGTTAGTGTTAACTGTAAGTCAGTGTTAGGGTTAGATCTCTAGGCATTAAGGTAAAGGTTAGGTTTAAGGTTAAGTGTTAGGGTTATGTTTAATGGTTAGGCTTGGGATTAGGGTTAAGTGTTAGGGTTAAGGTTAGGGGTTATGACTAAGGATCAACGGTTAGGGTTATTTTTATGCGTAGGGTTAGGGTAAGGTGTTAGGGTTAGTGTTAGTGTTGTTGGTAGGGTTAAGGTTAGGGTTGGCGTTTCAGAATTCGGGATCAGGTGTTATGGTTATGGCTAGGAGTTAGCGTTAGAATTACAGTATAGTGCTTTTTCTCAGGGTGTCATGCATTAACGTTAAGATAAGGTGTTAAAGTTAGGGTTATGGTGAGCTTTACCTCTTAAGGTGAGCAGTATGCTCAGGGTTAGGTGTTATGTTCTGGGTTAGTCTTATGGGTGAGGGGTAGGGTTTATGCTCTGGGCACGGGCCCTGTATGCACTAGGAGGCAAAGATAGGGGTCTGTGATGGTCGCTGGTAACCTACTCTATCGTATGCAGTGTATGGGCCTCTGGTTTCCTGCAGGACACTGTCGCAGAGCGGGCTTTCATGCATGGCTTAGTAGGATTGTAGGCTTTCAAAACTCTGAGAAAGCAAGAAGTCTGAGAATTAGATTTCAGGTTAGGATTACGGCACGGTTTAGGGATGAAGATTAATGTTAGGGTGAGGGCTTAGGGTTAAGGGTTAGGGTTAGGGTTAGGGTTGATGGTAGGTTGAAGTTTAGGGTTGGCACTTTAGAATATGGATGAGGTGTTATGGTTATGGCTAGGGGTTAGGTTTAGAATTATGGGATAGGGCTTCTTCTTTGGGTGCTATGCATTAACGTTAACATAAGGGGATAAATTAGTGTTATGGTTAGGTTTATGTTTTAAGGTGAGCAACAGGATCAGGGTTAGGTTTTATGTTTGGAGTTAGGGTTATCTGTTAGGGATAGTGTTTTTGCTTAGCGCACGGGCCCTGTCTTCACCAGGAGGGGGGGGTTAGAGACTAGGATTGCCACTGGGAACCCGCTCTATCATGCACTAGTTATGGGCCCCCGGGTTTCTTGCAGGACACAGTGGCAGAGCCTCCTTTTACTCACGACGTGGGAGAATTGTAGGCTTTCTAAACTCTGAGAAAGCAAGAAGTCTGAGAATTAGATTTAGGGGTAGGTTTATGGTAATGTTTAGGGATGAAGGTTAGTGTTAGGGTGCGTTCTTAAGGTCAGTGGTTAGGGTTAAAGGTTAGTGTTAGGTTTAACCGTTACAGTCAGGTTTATGGTTATGTTTTAGGGTTAGGGTTAAGGTTAAGGTTTAGCGTTTGGTACAGTGTTAGGCTTAAGTTTTAGCTTTAGGGTTAAAGATTAGGGTTAGGGTTAGGGTTAAGGGCTAGTGTGAGGGTTAATGATAAGGATCAAGACTAAGGGCTAGGGTTTATGTTAGTGTTAGGAATAAGTCTTCGTGTAGGCTTTAGGGTTAGCGTTAAGTGTTATGGTTAGGGTTAGGTTTAGGGTTCATGGTTAGTGTTATGTTTAGGGGTTAGTGTTCGGGTTAGGGCTTAGGTTTAGGGTAAGGTTTTAGAGTTCGTGTTCAGCGTTACGGTCGGAGCTTATGTTTACCGTTAGGGGTTAGTGTTAGTGTTAGGGCTGAGATTTAGCTTTTAGTTTAAGGGCACAGGACCTGTTTTATCTACGGTGAGAAGGGTGCTGTCGGAGTCTCCACAAAAGCACAAAATCGTTCCCTGATCCTTGGGAAAGGACCTACATGCAGGACTCAGGTGGAGCCTCATCTCACGCATAGTATAGCTGTATTGTAGGCTTGCTTCACTCTGAGAATGGAAGTAGTGTGAGAATCAGGGTTAGGGTTTGGGTTAGGGGTTTGGAGTTTGGGATTATGGTTCGAGTCAGGGTTAGGTCCTAGGGATTAGGAGTTAGGGTTAGTGTTAGGGATAGGGGTTAGTTGTTGGGTTTGGGTTAGGGTGCTAGGGTTAGGTTTAGGGTTGGGGTTAATATTAGGGTTAGCGTTTAGGGTTAAAGGATAGGATTATGGTTAAGGGTTTGGCTTAGGGTTAGGGTTAAGGGTTAGTGTTAAGGTTTAGGGTTAAGTTCAGGGTTACGTGTTAGGGTGAGGGTTAACAGTTAGGGTTATGGTTAGCGTCTTAGGGATAGGGTTAGGGTTAGAGTTAGGGGTTAGAATTAAGGGTGAAGTGTTAGGGTTATTTTTAGGCATAGTTTTAAAGTTAGGGGCTAGGGTAATGTTTGGTTTGATGGTAGGTTTAAGGTTAGGGTTAGCAGTTTAGAATTCGCATTAGGGATTAGGTGTTATGGTTATGGCTTGGAGTTAGGGTTAGAATTCAGAGATAGGAGTTGTTCTCAGGGTAAGTGTTATGCATTAACGTTATGATAAGGGGTTAAATTTAGGGTTATGGTGAGATTTACATTTTAAGGTGAGCAATGGGATCAGGGTCAGGTGTTATGTTCAGGGTTATGGTTAGGGGTGAGGGGTAGGGTTTATGCTTACGACTCGGGCCCTGTCTGCACTAGGCAGGGGGGGAGGGGTTTGGGGTTGCGATTGTCGTCGGGAACCCACTCTAGTGTATGCTGAGTATGGGCACTGGGGTTTCCGGCAGGACACAGTGGTAGAGCCTCCTTTTATTCATGGCATGGGAGGATTGTAGGCTTTCTAACGCTGAGAAAGCAAGAAGTCTGATAATTAGATTTAGGATTATAGTTAGGGTTAGGAATGAGGTTAGTGCTAGGGTGAGGGATTAGGGCTAGGGATTATGGGTAGAGTTAAGGTTAAATGTTAGAGTTAGGTTTAACGGTTACAGTTAGGTTTAGGGTTACGTTTTAGGGTGAGGGTTATGGTTAGGGGTTAGGGTTTGGTACAGGGTTAGGGTTAAGTGTTAGGTTTAGGGTTAAAGATTAGAATTCGGATTAGGGTTGACGGTTAGTGTGAGTGTTAATGGTTAAGTTTGTGTTTAAGGGTTAGGGTTAGGGTTTAGGGCTAGTGTTAAGCGTTCGTGTTAGATTTAGGGTTAGAGTAAAGTGTTATGGTTAGGGTTATGGGTTAGCATTAGGGTTAAAGGTTAAGGGTTAGGTTTATTTTCAGGCACAGGGTTAGGATTAGGTGTTAGGGTTAGTGTTACCATTAAGGTTTTTTGTAGGCTTAAGGTTAGGTTTAGCAGTTTAGAATTAGGGTTAGGGATTAGGTGTTATGGTTATGGTAAGGAGTTAGGGTTAGAATTATGGCATAGGGGTTGGTCTCAGGGTCAGTTTTATGCTTAAAGTTAGGGTAAGCGGTTAAAGTTAGTGTTACGGTGAGCTTTACGTGTTAAGGTGAGCAATAGGATCAGGGTTAGGTTTTATGTTCAGGGTTAGGGTTATGGGTGAGGGGTAGAGTTTATACTTAGGGTTAGGGTTAGGGTTAGGGTTTAGGCTTAAGGATCAAGGGTTAGGGTTAGGGTTAGTGTTAGGGCTGTTGGTAGGGTTAAATTTAGGGTTAGCAGCTTACAATTAGGTATTAGGTTTTACAGTTATGAATAAGAGTTAGGGTTAGAATTATGGGATAGGTGTTGTCCTCAGGGTAAGTATTATTCATTAACGTTAGGATAAGGGGTTAGGATTAGGGTTATGGTGAGTTTTACATGTTAAGGTGAGCAATAGGATCAGGGTCAGATGTTATGATCAGGGTTATGGTTATGGGTTAGGGGCAGTGTTTATGCTTAGGGCACAGGCCCTGTCTTAACTGGGGGGGGGGGGCTCGGAGGCTGGGATTGTCACCAGGAACCCACTCTATCGTATGCTGGGTATGGGCCTCTGGGTTTCATGCAGGGCACAGTGGCAGAGCCTCCTTTCATGCATGGCATGGGAGGATTGTAGGCTTTCTAAACTCTGAGAAAGCAAGAAGTCTGAGAATTAGATTTAGGGTTAGGATTACGGTTAGGGTTAGGGATGAAGTTTAGTGTTAGGGAGAGGGCTTAGTGTTAGGGATTAGGGTTTGGTACAGGGTTAGGGTTAAGTGTTCGGCTTAGGGGTAAAGATTAGGATTAGTGTTAGGTTTAAGGGTTAGCTGAGGGTTAACGGTTAGGGTTAAGGTGAAGGGTTAGGGTTAGGGTTTAGGGTTAGGATTAGGGGTTCGTGTTAGGTTTAGGGTTACACTTAAGTGTTAGGGTTTAGGTTCAGGTTTAGGGTTCATGGTTAAGGTTATGTTTAGGGGTTAGGTTTAGGGGTTAGGTTTGGTGTAAGGGTATAGTGTTAGTGAAGGGAGTTTGGGTCAGGGTTTCTGTTTAGGGTAGGGGTTAGTGTTAGGACTTAGATTTAGCGATTAGTTTAAGGTCAGAGGACCTGTTTAATCTATGGTGAGAAGGGTGTGGAATCGGTCGCTGAGACACCACAGCATTGTACCCTGGGCCTTGGGCTCAGACCTACATGCAGGAATCAGGGGGAGCCTGTTCTCATGCATGGCATGGTTGTATTGTAGGCTTGGTTAACTCTTAGAATGGAAGAAGTGTGAGAATTAGGGTTATGGTTAGGGTTAGGGATTTGGGTTTAGGCGAGAGTGTTCAAATGAGGGTTAGGGGTTAGGCATTAGGGGTTAGGGTTAGTGTTAGGGTTAGGGGTTGGGGTGAGGGTTGGGTTAGGGGCTAGGGTTAGGTTTAGGGTTGGGGTTAGTGTTAGCGTTCGAGTTAGGGATTAGAGTTAGGGTTAAGGGATAGGATTAGGGTTAAGAGTTTGGCTTAGGGTTCAGGTTAAGGGTTAGGGTTATGGTTAAAGATTAGTGTTAGTTTAAACAGTTACAGTTAGGTTTAGGGTTAAATTTTAGGGTGAGGGCTTTTTAAACTCTGAGAGAGGAAGACGTCTGAGATTAAGATTTAGGGATAGGATTATGGTTAGGATTAGGGATGACGATTAGTGTTAGGGTGAGGGCTTAGGGTTAAGGGTTAGGGTTAGAGTTAGGGTTAAGGTTAGTGTTAGTTTTAACGGTTAAAGTTAGGTTTAGGGTTAAGGTTTATTGTGAGGGTTAAGGTCAGGGGTTAGGGTTTCGTACAGGGTAAGAGTTAAGTGTTAGGTTTAGGGTTAAAGATTAGCATTATGGTTAGTGTTAAAGGTTAGTGTGAGGGTAAAAGTTTAGGGTTAAGTTTAAGGGCTAGGGTTAGGGGTTAGTGTTAGGGTTAAGGGGTCTTGTTAGGTTTAGGGTTACAGTTAAGTGTTATGGTTAGTGTTAGGGGTTACGGTTAGGCTTAGGGTTCATGGTTAGTGTAACATTTAGGGGTTAGGGCTAGGGTTAAATGATAGTGTTAGAGTTAAGGCTTAGGCTTTGGGTAAAGGTTTAGGGATAGGTTTACGGGTTAGGGTTAGTGTCAGGGTTAAATGTTAGGGTGAGAGTTAACAGTTATGGTTAGGGTTATTGGTTAGGGGTTGTGTTTATGCTTAGGGCACGTGCCTTGTCTGCACTAGGCGGAGAGGTTAGGGGGCTAGCATATTCGCCGGGAAATCACTCTATCGTATGCTGGGTATTGGCCCCTGGACACAGTGGCAGGGCCTCCTTTCACACATGGCGTGGGAGGATTATAGGCTTTCTAAACTCTGAGAAAGAAAAAGTCTGAGAATTAGATTTAGGGTTAGGATTATGGTTAGAATTAGGGATGAAGTTTAGTGTTAAGGTGATGCCTTAGGGTTAGGGGTTAGGTTTAGGGTCAGAGTTAAAGGTTAGTGTTAGGTTTAACAGTTACAGTTAGGTTTAGCGTTAAGGTTTAGTGTTAGGGTTCAGTTTAGGGGATAGGTTTTGGTACAGGTTAAGGTTTAAGTGTTAAGTTTAGAGTTAAAGATTACAATTAGGGTTAGGTTTAAAGGTAAGTGTGAGGATTAACGGTTAGGGTTAAGCATGAGGGTTAGGGATTAGGTTTAGTGTTAAGGGTTTATGTTAGTTTAGGGTTAGAGTTAAGTGTTATGGTTAGGGTTAGGGGTTAGGGTTAGATATAGGGTGCATGGTTAGGGTTACGTTTAGGGGTTAGGGTTACGGGTTAGGTTTAGGGTGAGTGTTTGGTGTTAGTGTTGGGCATTAGGATAAGGGCTTAGGTTTAGGGTTAGCGTTTAGGTTTAGTGTTAGGGCTTAGATTTAGTGGTTAGTTTAAGGGCACAGGACCTGTTTAATCTATGGTGAGAAGGGTGCAGAATTGGTCCCCTTGACACCACACCATCGTACCTGGGCCTTGGGCCCAGACCTACATGCAGGACTCAGGCGGAGCCTCTTCTCACTCATGGCATGGCTCTATTGTAGGCTTGGTGAACTCTGAAAATGGAGGAAGTGTGAGAATTAGGGTTATGGTTATGGTTAATTGTTTGGGGTTAGGGGTTAGGGTTCGAGTGTGGTTCAGGGGTTAGAAATTAGGAGTTAGTGTTAGTGTTAGGGTTAGGGGTTAGGGGTTAGTGTTGGTTTAGGGGCTAGGGTTAGATTCAGAGTTAGGGTTAGTGTTAGGGTTAGGGTTAGGGATTATGGTTAGGGTTAGGAATTAGGGTTAGGGTTAGGCTTAAGGGATAGGATTAGGGTAAAGGGTTAAGGCTTAGGGTTAGCATTAGGGATTAGGGTTAGGGTTAAGTGTTAGGGTTTTGGTCTGATTTAAGGGTTAGGGTGAGCGTTAACAGTTAGGGTTAAGGTTAATTGTTAGGATTGGGGGTTAGGCTTAAGGATTCGTATTAGGGTTAGGGTATAAGGGTGAGACTTAAGTCTTATGGTTAGGGACAGGGCTTTTGGTTAGGGATAAGGGTTAGGAGTTAGGGTTACTTTTAGGCATAGGGTAGGATTAGGGGTGAGGGTTAGGGTTAGGGTTAGTGTTAGGGTTGTTGGTAGTGTTAAGGTTAGGGATAGCAGTTTAGAATTAGGGTTAGGGATTAGGTTTTATGGTTATGGCTAAGATTTAGGGTTAGAATTATGGGATAGGCGTTGTTCTCAGTGTAAGTGTTATGCATTAACTTTAGGAGATGCGGTTAAAGTTAGGGTTACAGTGTGGTCTACATGATAAGGTGAGCAGTAGGATCAGGGTTAGGTGTTACGTTCAAGGTTAGGGTTATATGTTAGGCGTACTTTTTATGCTTAGGGCACGGGCCCTGTCTGCACTAGGCGGGAGGATTAGGGGTCTAGGATTGTGGCCGAGAACTTTCTCTATCGTACACTGGGTATGGGTCCCTGGGTTTCATGCAGGACACAGTGGCAGAGCCTCTTTTCACGCATGGCATGGGAGGATTGTAGGCTTTCTAAACTCTGAGAAAGCAAGAAGTCTGAGAATTAGATTTAGGGATAGGATTATGGTTAGTGTTAAGGATAAAGTTTAGCATTAGGGTGAGGGCTTAGGGTTAGGGGTTAGAGTTACGGTCAGGGTTAAAGGTTAGTGTTAGGTTTAATGGTTACAGTTAGCTTTAGGGTCAAGTGTTAGGGTTAAGGTTAAGGTTAGGGGTTAGGTTTTGGTACAGGGTAAGGGTTAACTGTTAGGTTTAGGGTTAAAGATTACGATTAGGGTTAGGTTTAAGGGTTAGTGTGAGAGTTAACGGTTAGGGTTAAGGTTAAGTGTTAGGGTTAGTGGTTAAGTTTAGGTTTAAGTGTTCGTGTTAGGTTTAGGGTTAGAGTTAAGTGTTATGGTTAGGGTTTGGGGTTAGGGTTAGGTTTAGAGTTCATCGTTAGGGTTACGTTTAGGCATTAGGGTTATGGGTAAGGATTAGGGTAAGGGTTTAATGTTAGTGTTGGGCGTTAGGGTCAGGGCTTAAGTTTAGGGTTAAGGGTTAGTGTTAGAGTTAGCGTTAGGGCTTAGATTTAGAGGTTATTTTAAGGGCACAGGACCTGTGTAATCTATGGTGAGAAGTGTGCAGAATGGGTCATCGCCACACCACACCATCGTACCCTAGGCCTTGGGCCCAGACCTACATGCAGGTCTCAGGCAGAGCCTCTTCTCACGCATGGCATGGTTTTATTGTAGGCTTGGCTAACTCTGAGAATGGAGGAAGTGTGAGAATTATGGTTATGATTAGGGTTAGGTGTTTGGGGTTAGGGGTTAGTGTTCGCGTGAGGGTTAGGTGTTAGGGATTAGGGGTTAGGGTTAATGTTAGCATTAGGGGTTAACGGTTAGGGTTGGGTTAGGGACTAGAGATAGATTTAGGGTTGGGGTTAGGGTTAGGGTTAGGGTTAGGGGTTAGGGTTAGGGTTAAGGGATAGGATTAGGGTTAAGGGTTAAGGCTTAGGGTTAGCATTAAGGGATAGGGTTAGGGTTAAGGGTTAGGGTTATGGTCCGAGTTAAGGGTTAGGGTGAGGGTTAACAGTTAGGGTTAGGGTTATAAGTTAGGGATAGTGTTAGGTTTAAGGTCTAGGGTTAGGGTTAGAGGTAGCTTTACTGCTAAGATTAGGTCTCGGCATTAAGGTAAGGGTTAGTGTTAGGGTTAAGGGTTAGGGTTAGGTTTAATTGTTAGGATTAGGATCAGAATTAAGGGTTAGGCTTAGGGTTAGGGGATAGGGTTAGGGTTTAGGGTAAACTTTTAAGGTTATGTTTAGGGATAAGGTTAGGGTTAGCGTTTAAGGTTAGGGTTAGTATTAGGGTTGTTTGTAGGGTTAAGGTAATGTTTAGTGGTTAGAATTAGGGTTAGGGATTAGGGGTTACTGTTATGGCTAGGAGTTAGGGTTAGAATTAAGTGATAGGGGTTGTTCTTAGCATAAGTGTTATGCATTAATGTTAGGATAAGTGGTTAAAGTTAGGTTTACGGTGAGGTTTATGTGTTAAGGTGAGCAATAGGATCAGGGTTAGAATTATGAGTGAGGGGTAGGGTTTTGCTTAGGGTATGGGCCCTGTCTGCCCTAGGAGTGGGATTGAGGGGGATGCGATTGTCACCAGAAACCCACTCTATCGTATGCAGGGTATGGGCCCATGGGTTTCTTGTAGGACACTCTGGCAGAGCCTGATTTCACGCATGGTAAAGGAGGATTGTAAGCTTTCAAATCTCTAAGAAAGTAAGAAGTCTGAGAATTAGATTTAAGGTTAGGATTATCGTTATGGTTAGGGATGAAGTTTAATCTTAGGGTGAGGGCTTCGGGTAAGGGGATACGGTTAGTTTTAGGGTTAAAAGTTACTGTTAGGTTTAACAGTTACAGTTAGACTTAGGGTTTAGGTTTAGGGTTAGGGTTAAGCTTAGGGGTTATGGTTTGGTACAGGGTTAGGGTTAAGTGTTAGGGTTAGGGTTAAAGATCATGACAAGGGTTAGAGTTAAGGGTTAGTTTGAGTGTTAACAGTAGGGTTAAGGATAACTTTTAGGGTTAGGGGTTAGGATTAGTGTTAGGGCTGAGATTTAGCGGTTAGTTTAAGGGCACAGGACCTGTTTAATCTATGGTGAGAGTGGTGCACAGGGTCGCTGCGACACAACACCACCGTATGCTGGGCCTTGGGCCAAGACCTACATACAGGACTCAGGTGGAGCCTCTTCTCACGCATGACATGGCTGTATTGTAGGCTTGGTTAACTCTGAGAATGGAAGAAGTGTCAGAAATCGGGTTAGGGCTGGCTGTAGGTGTTTTTAACCCCTAACCCTAACACTAACCCCCTAATCCTAACCCTAACACTAACCCCAAGGTTAAATCTAACCTTAACCCCTACGACAACCCTAACCCTAACCCTAACCCTAACCCTCTCACTGTAGAATAAACAGGTCCTGTGCTCTTAAACTAACCACTAAATCTAAGCCCTAACATCAACCCTAACCTCTGACCCTAAACCTAAGCCCTGAGCCTAAAGCCCAACACTAACTCTAAACTCTTACCCTAAAGCTAATCCCTAACCCTAATGCTAACCTCTAAACGTAACCCTAACTGTGAACCCTAAACCTAACCCTAACCTCGAGCGCTAACCATAGCACTTAACTCTAACCCTAAACCTAACATGAACCCTTAATCCTAACACTAACCCTAACCCTAACTCTTAACTTTAACCCTGACTGTTAACCCTCACACTAACCTTTAAACCTAACCTTAATCGTAATCTTTAACCCTAAACCTAATATTTAACCCTAATCCTGTACCAAACCCTAAACCCTAACCTTAAACCTAACCATAAACCTTAACCCTGAACCTAACTGTAACGGTTAAAACTAAGAGTAACCTGTAACGCTACCCGTAACCCCTAACTCTAAGCCTTCACCCTAATACTAACTTTGATCCTTAACCCGAACCCTAACCCTAACCCTAAATCTAATTCTCAGTCTTCTTGCTTTCTTAGAGTTTAGAAAGCCTACAATCCTCCCATGCCATGCGTGAAAGGAGGCTCTTCCACTGTGTCCTGAATGAACCGCTGGGGCCCATAACCAGAGTACGATAGAGTGGGTTCCGGGTGACAATCCCAGCCCCCTAACCCCCCCTCCCCCGCCTAATGCAGACAAGGCCCGTGCCCTAAGCATAAACTCTACACCTCACCCAAAACTCTAACCCTGAAAGTAACATTTAACCCTGATTCTATTGCTCACCTTAGAATGTAAACCTCACCGTAACCTGAACTTTAACCTCTTATCCTAACGTTAATGCATAACACTTACCCTGAGATTAACCCCTATCCCATAATTCTAACCCTATCTCCTAGTCATAACTGTGACAACTAATCCCTAACCCTAATTCTAAACCACTAACACTAACTGTTACCCTACGTAGTTACTGTTACGGTAACCTACTGTTACCCTAACACTGAACCTAACCCTTACTCCTAACGCCAAAGCTATGGCTAAAAATAATGCTAACCCTTGACCCTTTACCCTAACTCCTAACCCTAACCCTAATCCTAACCACTAAACCCAACCTTAGCTCTTAACCCTAACCCTAAACCTTACCCTGACGCCTAGACCTAACACTAACACTAAACTAACACCTAACCCTAATCATAACCCCTAAAGCTAACCCTAACCCTGAACCCTAAACCTAACTCTAACACTTAATACTAACTATATCCCTAACCCCTAACCCCAACCCTAACCCTAACCGTTAACCCTCACCCTAACCCTTAAACCGGACCCTAACACTAAATCTTAACCCTAAAGCTACGCCCAACCCTTAACCATAATCCTATCCCTTAACCTTAAACCTAACCCCTAACCCTAAACCTAACACTAACCCCAATCCTAATTCTAACCATAGCCCTTAATACATCACTACGCCTAACCCCTAACCCTAACCCTAACCCCTAATGCTAACCCTAACACTGAACCCTAAACCTAACCCTATCCCTAACCCTTAAACATAACTCTATCCCTAACCAATAATCCTAAGCCTAATCTTTAACCCTCACCCTAGAGCTTAACTCAAACCGTAACCCTAAGCCTAAACCCCAACCCTAACACTTAACACAAACCCTAAGCCTAAACACTTAACGCCAATCCTATCCTTTAACCCTAACACTAACCCTGATGCCTAATCCTAACCCTAACACTAACCCCAACCATAAATCTAACCCTAGCCCCTAACGCAAAACTAACCCCTAACCCTAACACTAACCCTAAATCCTAGTCCCTAACCACTAAACCTCACTTGAACCCTAACCCCTAACACCAAACCCTTAACCCTAACCATAACCCTATTTCTCACACTACTTCCATTCTCAGAGTTAACCAAGCCTAAAATACAACCATGCAATGCGTGAGTAGAGTTTCCGCATGAGTCCTGCAAGTAGGTCTGGGCCAAAGGCCCAGGATCCGATGGTGTGGTGTCGCATGGAAACATTCTGCACCCTTCTCACCATAGATTACACAGGTCCTGTACCCTTAAACTAACCGCCAAATCAAAGCCCAAACACTGACCCTAACCCCTAACCCTACCTAAGCCCTGACCCTAATGCCCAACACTAACACTAAACGCTTACCCTAAACCTAACCCCTAAATGTAACCTTAACCATGAACCCTAAACCTAACCCAAACCCCTAACCCTAACCATAACACTTAACTCTAACCCTAAACCTAACATGAACACTTAACCCTAACCCTAACCCATAAACCTAACACTTAACCTTAACCCTAACCGTTAACCCTCACACTAAACCTTAACCCTAACCCTAATCCTAATCTTTAAGCCTAAACCTAGCACTTAACCCTTACCCTGTACCAAAACCTAACCCCTAATCTTAACCCTAAGCTTAAACCTTAAAGCTTAACCCTAAACCTAACTGTAACTGTTAAACCTAACACTAACCTTTAACCCTGACCCTAACTGAAACCCCTAACCCTAAGCCCTCACCATAACAGTAACCTATATTGCTAACCCTAACCCTAATCCTAGCCCTAAATTTAATTCTCAGACTTCTTGCTTTCTCAGAGTTTACAAAGCCTACAATCCTCCCATGCCATGTGTAGAAGGAGGCTTGGCCACTGTGTCTGGCATGAAACCAAGGGGCCCATACCCAGTGTATGATAGAGTGGCTTCCGGCATCTATCCCAGCCCTCTAAGCCCCCTCCTAGAGCAGAGAGGGCTCGTGATATAAGCATAAACACTACCCCTCACCCATAACCCTAACCCTGAACATCACAGCTCACCCTGATACTATTGCTCACCTTAACACATCAACCTCACCATAACTCTAACTTGAACCTGTTATCCTAACGTTAATGCATAAGACTTACCCTAAGAACAACCCCTATCCCTTAATTCTAACCCTAACTCCTAGCCACAATTGTAACACCTAATCCCTAAGGCTAATTCAAAACTGCTAAACATTACCTTATCCCTACAAACTAACCCTAACCCTAACCGCTAACCCTAACCGTACACCTAAAAATAACCGTAACACTTGACACTTAACCCTAACCCTTAACCCTGATCCTAATCCTAACAATTAAACCTAACCCTAACTCTTAAGCCTAACACTAACACGTACCCTAATGCCTAGACCTAACCCTAAGAGTAAACGTAACCCCTAACCCTAACCCTAATCCCTAATGCTAACCCTAACACTGAACCCTAATCCTAAGCCTTAAACCTAACTCTATCCTTAACCCATAACCCTAGCCCTAACCGTTAACCCCACACTAACCCTTAACTCGAACTGTAACCCTAACCCTTAAAACTAAACCTAACACTTAACGCTAACCCTAAGCCTTAACGCTTAACCCTTATCCTATCCCTTAACCCTAACCCTAACCCATAACGCTAACCCTAACCCCACTCTAAATCTAACCCTAGCCCCTAACCCAACCCTAACCCCTAAGCCCTAACCCTATCACTAAACCCAACACCTACTCCCTAACCCCTAATCCTCACTCGAAGCTTAAGCCCTAACCCTAAGCCCTCTCCCTGACTAATCTTCATCCCTAACCCTAACCATAATCCTAACCCTAAATCTAATTCTCAGACTTCTTGCTATCTCAGAGTTTTAAAAGCCTACAATTCTCCAAAGCCATGCGTGAAAGCTGGCTCTGCCACAGTGTCCTGCATGAAACCCAGGAGCCCATACTCTGTGTACAATAGAGTGGGTTCCCGGGGACAATCACAGCCCCCTAACTCCCCCTGCTAGTGCTGACAGGGCCCATGCCCTAAGCAAAAACCCTGCACCTCACCCATAACCATAACCCTGAACATAACACCTAACCCTGATGTTATTGTTCACCTTAACACGTAAACCTCACTGTAACCCTAACTTTAACCCCTATCCTAATGTTATTGCATAACACTTACCCTAAGAACAAACCCTATCCCTTAATTCTAAGCCTAACTCCTAGCATAACCGTAACACCTAATCCCTAACCTTAATTCTAAACTGCTAAACATTACCTTCACCCTACAAACAACCCTAACACTAACCCTAACTCTAACCGCTAACCCTAACCCTAACCATTACCCTGATCATAATCCTAACAATTAAACCTAACCCTAATTCTTAACCCTAACACGAACCATTACCATAATGCCTAGACCTAACCCTAACTGTAACCCTAACCCCTAACCCTAACCCTAACCGCTAATGCTAACCCTAACCCCGAACCCTAAACCTAACCCTAACCCTATCCCTTAAACCTATTACTATCCCTAAACCATTACCCTAATCGCAACTGTTAACCCTCACTCTCACCCTTAACTTGGACCGAAACCCTAACCCTTAACCCTAACCTTAACCCTTACTGCTAATCTTAAGCCTTCACCCTTTACCTTAATCCTATCTTGTAAGCCTAACCCTAACGCTGACCCCTAACCCACCTGAACATTAACCCTAAACCTAAATCTAACGCTAGCCCCTTACAAAAACCTAACACCTAAGCCCTGACACACTAATCCTAACTTCTAATTCCTAACCACTAAACTTCACTCAAACCCAAACCTCTAACCCCAAACACATAACCCTAACCATAACCCTAATTCTCACACTTCCTTTGTTCTCAGAGTTGACCAAGCCTACAATAGAGCCATGCCACGAGTGAGAAGAGGCTCTGCCTGAGTCCTGCATGTAGGTCTGGGCCCAAGGCCCAAGTACGATGGTGTGGTGTTGAGGCGACCCAGCCTGCACCCTTCCCACCATAGATTAAACAGAGCATGTGCCCTTAAACTAACCACTAAATCTAAGCCCTAACACTAAACCTAAATCCTAACCCTAAACCTCAGCCCTTATCCTAACGCCCAACAGTAACACTAAACACTCGCCCTAAACTTAACCCGTAACCCGAACCCCTAAATGTAACCCTAACCATGAACCCTAAACCAAACCCTAACCTCTAGCCATAACCATAACACTTAACTCTAAACCTAAATGTTACACGAAGCCTTATTCCTAACAGTAAGCCCAACCCTAACCCTTAATCTTGAAACTTACCATTAACCCTCACACTAACCCTTAACCCTAACCCTAATCCTAATCTTTAACCATAAAGCTAACACTGAAGCCTAACCCTGTGCCAAACGATAAAACCAAACCTTAACCCTAACCCTGAAACTTAACCGTAAACGTAACTGTAACTGTTAAAAATAACACAAACATTTAACCCTAACCCCTAACCCTAAGAGCCCACCCTAACACTAATCTTCCTCGATAAACATTACCATAATCCTACCCCTAAATCTAATTGTCAGACTTCTTGCTTTCTCAGAGTTTAGAAAGCCTAAAATCCTCCCATGTCATGAGTAAAAGGGGGCTCTACCACTGTGTCCTGCATGAAACCCAGGAGCCGATATCCAGCGTACGATAGAGTGGGTTCCCGGGGACAATCCCATCCCCCTAACCCCAGCCTCCCGCCCAGTGCAGACAGGGCCTGTACGCTAAGTATAAACACTACCCCTAACAGATAACCCTCACCCTGAATATAGCACCTGACCCTGATCCTATTGCTCACCTTAAAACATAAACCTCCCCGTAACCCTAACTTATCCCCTTATCTTAACCTTAATGCATAAAACCCTGAGAAGAAGCCCTATCCCATAATTCTAATCCTAACCCCTAGCCATAACCGTAACACCTCATCCCTAATTCTAAAATGCCAACCCTAACCTTCACCCTGCCAACAACCCTAACCCTAACCCTAACCCCTAACCCTAAGCCCTCACCCTATCACTAATCTTCATCCCTAAACCGTACCGTAATCCTAACCCTAAATCTAATTCTCAGACTTGCTTTCGCAGAGTTTTGAAAGCCTACAATCCTACTAAGCCATGCATGAAAGCCCGCTCTGCCACAGTGTCCTGCATGAAACCCAGAGGCCCATACACTGCGTACGATAGAGTGGGCTCCCAGCGACCATCACAGACCCCTAACTTCGCCTCCTAGTGCATACAGGGCCCGTGCCCTAAGCATAAACCCTACCCCACACCCATAACCCTAACCCAGAACATAACACCTAACCCTGATCCTACTGCTCACCTTAACACGTAAACCTCACCCTAACCCTAACTTAACCCCTTATCTTAACGATAATGCATGACACCCTGAGAACAAGCCCTATACCGTAATTCTAACCCTAACTCCTAGCCATAACCATAACACCTAATACCTAATTCTGAAACGCCAACCCTAACCTTAACCCTACCAACAACACTAACACTAACCCTAAAACCCTTACCCTAACCCTACGCCTAAAAATAACCCTAACCATTGATCCTTAGTCATAACCCCTAAAGTTTAACCCTAACCCTTAACGCTAATCCCAATCCTAACCATTAAACATAACCCTACTTAACCCTAACCCTAACCTATACGCTAATGCCTAGAGATCTAACCCCAACACTGACCTACAGTTAACACTAACCCTAACCCCTAATCCTAACCTTAAACCTGAACCATAAACCTAACCCTTAACCCTAACCCTATTCCTAACCCCCTAACCCTAACCCTAACTGTTAAGCCTCACCCTAACACTTAACCCTGACTCTAACCCTAAACCTTAACCCTAACCCTGAACCCTAACCCTAAGCCTAACCCTTAACCCTAACCCTATCCCTTAACCCTAACACCTAACCCTAACGCTAACCCCAACCCTAAACCTAACCCTGGCCCCCAACCCAGACTTAACACCTAACCCCTAACACTAACTCTAAACCTAACCACTAATCCCTAGCACCTGACCCTGACTCGAAACCTAACCCCTAACTCGAAACCCCTAACCCCAAACCTAACCCTAATTCTCACACTACTTCCATTCCCAGAGTGAAGCAAGCCTACAATACAGCCATGCCATGTGTGAGATGAGGCTCTGCCTGAGTCCTGCATGTAGGTTTTGTCCCAAGGCCCAGGGAATGATGTTGTGCTTTTGTGGTGACTCCGAACACACCCCTCTCACCGTAGATTAACCAGGTCCTGTGCCCTTAAACTGACCGCTAAATCTAAGCCCTACCACCAACCCTAACCTCTGACCCTGAACCTAAGCCCCGAGCCTAAAGCCCAACACTAACTCTAAACACTTACCCGAAACCTAATCCCTACCCCTAATGCTAACCCCTAAACGTAACTCTAACCACGAACAGTAAACCTAACCCTAACCTCTAACACAAACCCTAACACATAACTCTAACCCTAAAACTAACCCTAACCCTTAACCCTAAACCTAAACGCTAACCCTAACCCTTAACCTTAATCTTAACCGTTAACTCTCATGCTAACCTTTAATCCTAACCCTAATCCTAATCTTCAACCCTAAACCGAACACAACCCTAACCCTGTACCAAACCCTGACCCCTCATCTTAACCCTATCCGCAAACCTCAACCCCAAAACGAACTGTAACCGTTAAACCTAACAGTAACCTTAAACCGTAACCCTAATCTGTAACCCTATCCCCTCACCATAACACTACACTTCATCCTGAACCCTAACCATAATCCTAACCCTAAATCTAATTCTCAGAATTCTTGCTTTCTTAGAGCTTAGAAAGCCTGCAATCCTCCCGTGCCATGTGTGAAAGGAGGCTCTACCACTGTGTCCTGCATGAAATCCACGGGCCCATACCCAGAGTCCGATACAGTGGGTTCCCGGTGACAATCCCAGCCCCCTAACCTCCCCCCAGCCTAATGCCGACAGGGCCCGTGCGCTAAGCATAAATGATACCTTTAACAGATAACCCTAACCCTGAACATGGCACCTAACCCTGTTCCTATTTCTCCCCTTAACACGTAAACCTCACCGTGAGCCTAACTTTAACCTCTTAACGTAACGTTAATACATAACCCATTCCCTGAGAACATCCCCTATCCCATAATTCTAACCCTATCTCCTAGTCATAACTGTAACACCTAATCCCTAACCCTAAATCTCCACCGCTCAGCCTAACAGTAACGCTGCCTACAACCCTCACACTGACAGGAACCCTTAGTTCTAATCCCAACGCTATGCCTAACAAAAGCCCTAACCCTTCACCCTTCACCCTAACCCCTGAGCATTACCCTAACCTTTAACCGTAATCCTAATCCTAACCATTAAACCTAACCCTAGCTCTTAAAGCTAACCGTAAACCTTACCCTCACGACGAGACCTAACCCTGACACTAACCTAACACCTAACCCTAACCATAACCCCGAAAGCTAACCCTAACCCTGAACCCTAAACCTAACCCTAACACTGAACCTTCACTATATCCCTAACCCCTAAGCCTAATCCTAACTGTTAACCCTCACCCTAACACTTAAACTGGACCATAACACTAAACATTAACCCTAACACTAAACTTTAACCCTAACCATAAGCCCAACACTTAACCCTAATCCTATCCCCTAACCCTAAGCCCTAACCCTAAACCTAACCCTAACCCCAACCCTAACCCTTAATCTTGACCCTTACCATTAACCCTCACACTGACCCTAATCCTAATCTTTAACCATAAAGCTAACACTGAAGCCTAACCCTGTGCCAAACGCTAAACCCAAACCTTAACCCTAACCCTGAAACTTAACCATAAACCTAACTGTAACTGTTACACCTAACACTAACCTCTAACCCTAACCCCTAACCCTAAGACCCCACCTTAACACTAACCCTAACCCTAAACATTATCATAATCCTACCCCTAAATCTAATTCTCGGACTTCTTGCTTTCTTAGAGTTTAGAAAGCCTAAAATCCTCCCATGCCATGAGTAAAAGGGGGCTCTGCAGCTCTCTCTTGCATGAAACCAGGAGCCCATACCTAGCGTATGATAGAGTGGGTTCCCGGGGACAATCCCATCCCCCTAACCTCAGCCTCCCGCCCAGTGCAGACAGGGCCTGTACGCTAAGTATAAACACTACC
>NW_027182832.1:1542500-1545000 GCF_041146395.1 Eulemur rufifrons | reverse complement strand
CTAATCCTTAATGCTAACCCTAACACTAAACCCTAACCCTAAGCCCAACACTTATCCCTAATCCTATCCCTTAACCCTAAGCCTAACCCTAATGGTAACGCCTAAACGTAACCCTAACCGTGACCAGTAAACCTAACCCTAACCTCTAACACAAACCATAGCACATAACTCTAACCCTAAAACTAACCCTAACCCTTACCCTAACCCCTAAATCTTAACCTTAACCCTGAGCGTTAACTCTCACGCTAACCTTTAATCCTAACCCTAATCCTAATCTTCAACCCTAAACCTAACACTTAACCCTAACCCTGTAGCAAACCCTAACCCCTCATCTTAACCCTAACCGTAAACCTCAACCCTAAACCCAAGTGTAACCGTTAAACCTAAGAGTAAGCTTTAACCCTAACCCTAATCGCTAACCCTAAGCCCTCACCCTAACACTAAACTTCATCCTTAACCCTAACCATAATCCTAACCCTAAATCTAATTCTCAGACTTCTTGCTCTCTTAGAGTTTAGAAAGCCTGCAATCCTCCCATGCCATGCGTGAAAGGAGGCTCTACCACTTTGTCCTGCATGAAACCCACGGGCCCATACCCAGAGTATGATAGAGTGGGTTCCCGGGTACAATCCCAGCCCCCTAAACTCCCCCCGCCCGCCTAATGCAGACAGGGCCCATGCGCTAAGCATAAACAATACCTTTAACAGATAACCCTAACCCTGAACATAACACCCAACCCTGTTCCTATTTCTCCCCTTAACACGTAAACCTCACCGTGAGCCTAACTAACCTCTTATCCTAACGTTAATGCATAACCCATTTCCTGAGAACAACCCCTATCCCATAATTCTAACCCTATCTCCTAGTCATCACTGTGACACCTAATCCCTAACCCTAATTCTAAACCGCTAACCCTAACCGTAACCCTACCTACAACCCTAACACTGACAGTAACCCTTACTTCTAACCCCAACGCTATGCCTAACAAAAACCCTAACCCTTGACCCTAACCCTTCACCCTAACCCCTAAGCCTTACCCTAACCCTTAAACCTAATCCTAATCCTAACCTTTAAACCTAACCCTAGCTCTTAAAGCTAACCCTAAACCTTACCCTCACGACTAGACCTAACCCTGACACTAACCTAACACCTAACCCTAACCAGAACCCCTAAAGCTAACCCTGAACCCTATCCCTAACCCTAGCAGTAAACTTTAACCCTAAACCTAAGCCCAACCCGTAACCCTAATCCTATCCTTTTACCCTAAAACTAACCCCTAAACCTAACCCCTATAGCTCACCCTAACTCTAACCCCAATCCTAATTCTAACCATACCCCTTCATAAAACACTAACTCCTAACCGCTAACCCTAACACTAACCAAAAACCCTAATCACTAATCCCTAACCCTAACGCTTAACCTTTACCCTAACCATTAACCCTCACCCTAAATCTTAACACTGACCCTAACCTTAACCTTTAACTCTAAGCCTAACCCTTAACCCTACAGTAAGGAAGACCCTTAATGCTAATGGGATCCCTTATCCCTAACCCTAACACTACAGCTAAAAATAACCCTAACCTTGGATCCTTAAACCTAACCCCTAACACTTACTTTAACCCCAAACCCTAACCCTAATCCTAAGCATTAAACCTAACCCTATCTCTTAACCCTAACGCTAACCCTTACCCTAACGCCTAGATCTAACCCTAAATAGAACCTACCGCCTAATCCTAACCTTAAGCCCTAATGCTAACTCTAATCCTGAACCCTAAACCGACCCGTACCCTTAACACTAACCCTATCCCTGAACCTTAACCCTGTCCCTAACCATTACCCGCACCCAAGCATTTAACCCTGACCCTAACCCTAATCCTTAATGCTAAACCTAACACTAAACCCTAACCCTAAGCCCAACACTTATCCCTAATCCTATCCCTTAACCCTAAACCTAACCCTAATGCTACCCCCTAAACGTAACCCTAACCGTGACCAGTAAACCTAATCCTAACCTCAAACACAAACCATAGCACATAACTCTAACCCTAAAACTAACCCTAACCCTAAACCCTAACTCTTAACCTTAACCCTAAGCGTTAACTCTCACGCTAACCTTTAATCCTAACTCTAATACTACTCTTCAACACTAAACCTAACACTTAACCCTAACACTGTACCAAAACCTAACCCCTCATCTTAACCCTAACCGTAAACCTCAACCCTAAACCAAAGTGTAACCGTTAAACCTAAGAGTAACCTTTAACCCTAACCCTAATCCCTAACCCTAAGCCCTCACCCTAACACTAAACTTCATCCTTAACCCTAACCATAATCCAACCCTAAATCTCATTCTCACACTTCCTACTTTCTTAGAGTTTAAAAAGCCTGCCATCCTCCCATGCTTGGGTGAAAGGAGGCTCTACCACTGTGTCCTGCATGAAACCCACGGGCCCATACCCAGAGTATGATAGAGTGGGTTCCCGGGTACAATCCCAGCCCC
>NW_027182832.1:1507500-1525000 GCF_041146395.1 Eulemur rufifrons | reverse complement strand
AGTGGGTTCCCGGGTACAATCCCAGCCCCCTAAACTCCCCCTGCCCGCCTAATGCAGACAGGGCCCGTGCGCTAAGCATAAACAATACCTTTAACAGATAACCCTAACCCTGAACATAACACCCAACCCTGTTCCTATTTCTCCCCTTAACACGTAAACCTCACCATGCGCCTAACTTTAACCTCTTATCCTAACGTTAATGCATAACCCATTTCCTGAGAACAACCCCTATCCCATAATTCTAACCCTATCTCCTAGTCATCACTGTGACACCTAATCCCTAACCTTAATTCTAAACCGCTAACCCTAACCGTAACCCTACCTACAACCCTAACACTGACAGTAACCCTTATTCTAACCCCAAAGCTATGCCTAAGAAAAACCCCAACCCTTGACCCTAACCCTTCACCCTAACCCCTAAGCCTTACTCTAACCCTTAACCCTAATCCTAATCCTAACCATTAAACCTAACCCTAGCTCTTAAAGCTAACCCTAAACCTTACCCTCACGACTAGACCTAACCCTGACACTAACCTAACACCTAACCCTAACCAGAACCCCTAAAGCTAACCCTGAACCCTATCCCTAACCCTAGCAGTAAACTTTAACCCTAAACCTAAGCCCAACCCGTAACCCTAATCCTATCCTTTTACCCTAAAACTAACCCCTAAACCTAACCCCTATACCTCACCCTAACTCTAACCCCAATCCTAATTCTAACCATACCCCTTCATAAAACACTAACTCCTAACCGCTAACCCTAACACTAACCAAAAACCCTAATCACTAATCCCTAACCCTAACGCTTAACCTTTACCCTAACCGTTAACCCTCACCCTAAATATTAACACTGACCCTAACCTGAACCTTTAACTCTAAGCCTAACACTTAACCCTACAGAAAGGAAGACCCTTAATGCTAATGGGATCCCTTATCCCTAACCCTAACACTACAGCTAAAAATAACCCTAACCTTGGATACTTAAACCTAACCCCTAACACTTACTTTCACCCCAAACCCGAATCCTAATCCTAAGCATTAAACCTAACCCTATCTCTTAACCCTACACTAGCCCTTACACTAACGCCTAGATCTAACCCTAATTCTAACCTCCCGCCTAATCCTAACCTTAAGCCCTAATGCTAACTCTAACCCTGAACCCTAAACCTACCCGTAACCCTTAAAACTAACCCAACCGTGAACCTTAACCCTGACTCTAACCATTAACCGCACCCAAGCATTTAACCCTGACCCTAACCCTAATCCTTAATGATAACCCTAACACTAAACCCTAACCCTAAGCCCAACACTTAACCCTAATCCTATCCCTTAACCCTAACCCTAACCCTAATACTAACCCGTAAACGTAACCCTCACCGTGACCAGTAAACCTAACCCTAACCTCTAACACAAACCATAGCACGTAACTCTAACCCTAAAACTAACCCTAACCCTAAACCTAACCCTAAACCCTAACTCTTAACCTTAACCCTAAGCGTTAACTCTCACGCTAACCTTTAATCCTAACCCTAATCCTAATCTTCAACCCTAAACCTAACACTTAACCCTACCCTGTACCTAACCCTAACTCCTAATCTTAACCCTAACCGTAAACCTCAACCCTAAACCAAAGTGTAACCGTTAAGCCTAAGAGTAACCTTTAACCCTAATCCTAAGCCCTAACCTAAGCCCTCACCCTAACACTAAACTTCATCCTTAACCCTAACCATAATCCTACCCCTAAATCTCATTCTCAGACTTCTTGCTTTCTTAGAGTTTAGAAAGCCTGCAATCCTCCCATGCCATGCGTGAAAGGAGGCTCTATCACTGTGTCCTGCATCAAACCCACGGGCCCATACCCAGAGTATTATAGAGTGGGTTCCCGGGTACAATCCCAGCCCCCTAAACTCCTCCCGCCCGCCTAATGCAGACAGGGACTGTACGCTAAGCATAAACAATACCTTTAACAGATAACCCTAACCCTGAACATAACACCAAACCCTGTTCCTCTTTCTCCCCTTAACACGTAAACCTCACCGTGCGCCTAACTTTAACCACTTATCCTAACGTTAATGCATAACCCATTTCCTGAGAACAACCCCTAACCCATAATTCTAACGCTATATACTAGTCAAAACTGTGACACCTAATCCCTAACCCTAATTCTAAATCCCTAACCCTAACCGTAACCCTACCTACAACCCTAACACTGACAGTAACCCTTACTTCTAACCCCAACGCTATGCCTAACAAAAACCCTAACGCTTCACCCTAACCCTTCACACTAACCCATAAGCCTTACCCTAACCCTTAACCCTAATCCTAATCCTAAACATTAAACCTAACCCTAGCTCTTAAAGCTAACCCTAAACCTTACCCTCACGACTAGACCTAACCCTGACACTAACCTAACACCTAACACTAACCAGAACCCCTAAAGCTAACCCTGAACCCTATCCCTAACCCTAGCAGTAAACTTTAAGCCTATACCTAAGCCCAACCCGTAACCCTAATCCTATCCTTTTACCCTAAAACTAACCCCTAAACCTAAGCCCTAAACCAAACCCCTACACCTCACCCTAACTCTAACCCCAATCCTAATTCTAACATACCCCTTCATAAAACACTAACTCCTAACCGCTAACCCTAACACTAACCAAAAACCCTAATCACTAATCCCTAACCCTAATGCTTAACCTTCACCCTAACAGTTAACCCTCACCCTAAATCTTAACACTGACCCTAACCTTAACTTTTCACTCTAAGCCTAACCCTTAACCCTACAGGAAGGAAGACCCTTAATGCTAATGGGATCCCTTATCACTAACCCTAACACTGCAGCTAAAAATAACCCTAACCTTTGATCCTGAAACCTAACCCGTAACACTTACTTTAACCCCAAACCCTAACCCTAATCCTAAGCATTAAACCTAACCCTATCTCAACCCTAACGCTAGCCCTTACCCTAACGCCTAGATCTAACCCTAAATCTAACCTACCGCCTAATCCTAACCTTAAGCCCTAATGCTAACTCTAACCCTGAACCCTAAACCTACCCGGAACCCTTAACACTAACCCTATCCGTGAACCTTAACCCTGACCCTAACCATTACCCGCACCCAGGCATTTAACCCTGACCCTACCCCTAATCCTTAATGATAACCCTAACACTAAACTCTAACCCTAAGCCCAACACTTAACCCTAATCCTATCCCTTAACCCTAACCCTAAGCCTAATGCTAACCCCTAAACGTAACCCTAACCGTGACCAGTAAACCTAACCCTAACCTCTAACACAAACCATAGCACATAACTCTAACCCTAAAACTACCCCCAACCCTAACCCTAACCCTAAACCCTAACTTTTAACCTTAACCGTAAGCGTTAACTCTCACGCTAAACTTTAATCCTAAACCTAATCCTAATCTTCAACCCTAAACCTAACACTTAACCCTAACCCTGTACCTAACCCTAACCCCTCATCTTAACCCTAACCGTAAACCTCAACCCTAAACCAAAGTGTAACCGTTAAACCTAAGAGTAACCTTTAACCCTAACCCTAAGCCCTAACCCTAAGCCCTCACCCTAACACTAAACTTCATCCTTAACCATAATCATAATCCTAACCCTAAATCTCATTCTCAGACTTCTTGCTTTCTTAGAGTTTAGAAAGCCTGCAATCCTCCCATGCCATGCGTGAAAGGAGGCTCTACCACTGTGTCCTGCATGAAACCCACGGGCCCATACCCAGAGTATGATAGAGTGGGTTCCCGGGTACAATCCCAGCCCCCTAAACTCGCCCCGCCCGCCTAATGCAGACAGGGCCCGTGCGCTAAGCATAAACAATACCTTTAACAGATAACCCTAACCCTGAACATAACACCCAACCCTGTTCCTATTTCTCCCCTTAACACGTAAACCTCACCGTGCGCCTAACTTTAACCTCTTATCCTAACGTTAATGCATAACCCATTTCCTGAGAACAACCCCTATCCCATAATTGTAACGCTATATCGTAGTCATCACTGTGACACCTAATCCCTAACCCTAATTCAAAACCGCTAACCCTAATCGTAACCCTACCTACAACCCTAACACTGACAGTAACCCTTACTTCTAACCCCAACGCTATGCCTAACAAAAACCCTAACCCTTGACCCTAACCCTTCACCCTAACCCCTAAGCCTTACCCTAACCCTTAACCCTAATCCTAATCCTAACCATTAAACCTAACCCTAGCTCTTAAAGATAACCCTAAACCTTACCCTCACGACTAGACCTAACCCTGACACTAACCTAACACCTAACCCTAACCAGAACCCCTAAAGCTAACCCTGAACCCTATTCCTAACCCTAGCAGTAAATTTTAACCCTATACCTAAGCCCAACCCGTAACCGTAATCCTATCCTTTTACCCTAAAACTAACCGCTACACCTAAGCCCTAAACCTAACCCCTATACCTCACCGTAACTCTAACCTCAATCCTAATTCTAACCATACCCCTTCATAAAACACTAACACCTAACCGCTAACCCTAACACTAACCAAAAACCCTAATCACTAATCCCTAACCCTAACGCTTAACCTTTACTCTAACCGTTAACCCTCTCCCTAAATCTAAACACTGACCCTAACCTTAACCTTTAACTCTAAGCCTAACCCTTAACCCTACAGGAAGGAAGACCCTTAATGCTAATGGGATCCCTTATCCCTAACCCTAACACTACAGCTAAAAATTACCCTAACCTTTGATCCTTAAATCTAACCTCTAACACTTACTTTAACCCCAAACCCTAACCCTAATCCTAAGCATTAAACCTAACTCTATCTCTTAACCCTAACGGTAGCCCTTACCCTAACGCCTAGATCTAACCCTAAATCTAACCTACCGCCTAATCCTAAACTTAAGCCCTAATGCTAACTCTAACCCTGAACCCTAAACCTACCCGTAACCCTTAACACTAACCCTATCCGTGAACCTTAACCCTGACCCTAACCATTACCCGCACCCAGGCATTTAACCCAGACCCTAACCCTAATCCTTAATGCTAACCGTAACACTAAACCCTAACCCTAAGCCCAACACTTAACCCTAAACCTATCGCTTAACCCTAACCCTAACCCTAATGCTAACCCCTAAACGTAACCCTAACCATGACCAGTAAACCTAACCCTAACCTCTAACACAAACCATAGCACATAACTCTAACCCTATATCTAAGCCTAACCCTAACCCTAAACCCTAACACTTAACCTTAACCCTAAGCGTTAACTCTCACGCTAACCTTTAATCCTAACCCTAATCCTAATCTTCAACCCTAAACCTAACACTTAACCCTAACCCTGTACCTAAGCCTAACCCCTCATCTTAGCCCTAACCGTAAACCTCAACCCTAAACCAAAGTGTAACCGTTAAACCTAAGAGTAACCTTTAACCCTAACCATAAGCCCTAACCCTAAGCCCTCACCCTAACACTAAACTTCATCCTTAACCCTAACCATAATCCTAACCCTAAATCTAGTTCTCAGACTTCTTGCTTTCTTAGAGTTTAGAAAGCCTGCAATCCTCCCATGTAATGTGTGAAAGGAGGCTCTACCACTGTGTCCTGCATGAAACCCACGGGCCCATACCCAGAGTGTGATAGAGTGGGTTCCCGGGTACAATCCCAGCCCCCTAAACTCCCCCCACCCTCATAATGCAGACAGGGCCCGTGCGCTAATCATAAACAATACCTTTAACAGATAACCCTAACTCTGAACATAACACCCAACCCTGTTCCTATTTCTCCCCTTAACACATAAACCTCACCGTGCGCCTATCTTTAACCTCCTATCCTAACGTTAATGCATAACCCATTTGCTGAGAACAACCCCTATCCCATAATTCTAACCCTATATCCTAGTCATCACTGTGACACCTAATCCCTAACCCTAATTCTAAACCCCTAACCCTAACAGTAACCCTACCTACAACCCTAATACTGACAGTAACCCTTACTTCTGACCCCAACGCTATCCCTAACAAAAACCATAACCCTTCACCCTAACCCCTAAGCCTTACCCTAACCCTTAATCCTAATCCTAATCCTAGCCATTAAACCTAACCCTAGCTCTTAAAGCTAACCCTAAACCTTACCCTCACGACTAGACCTAACCCTGACACTAACCTAACACCTAATCCTAACCAGAACCCCTAAAGCTAACCCTGAACCCTATCCCTAACCCTAGCAGTAAACTTTAACCCTAAACCTAAGCCCAACCTGTAACCCTAATCCTATCCTTTTACCCTAAAACTAACCCCTAAACCTAACCCCTATACCTCACCCTAACTCTAACCCCAATCCTAATTCTAACCATACCCCTTCATAAAACACTAACTCCTAACCGCTAACCCTAACACTCACCAAAAACCCTAATCACTACTCCCTAACCCTAATGCTTAACCTTTACCCTAACCGTAAAACCTCATCCTAAATCTTAACACTGACCCTAACCTTAAACTTTAACTCTAAGCCTAACCCTTAACACTACAGTAAGGAAGACCCTTAATGCTAATGGGATCCCTTATCCCTAACCCTAACACTACAGCTAAAAATAACCCTAACCTTGGATCCTTAAACCTAACCCCTAACACTTACTTTAACCCCAAACCCTAACCCTAATCCTAAGCATTAAACCGAAACCTATCTCTAAACCATAACGGTAGCCCTTACCTTAACGCCTAGATCTAACCCTAAATCTAACCTACCGCCTAATCCTAACCTTAAGCCCTAATGCTAACTCTAACCCTGAACCCTAAACCTACCCGTAACCCTTAACACTAACCCTATCCGTGAACCTTAACCCTGACCCTAACCATTACCCCAACGCAATCATTTAACCCTGACCCTACCCCTAGTCCTTAATGATAACCCTAACACTAAACCCTAACCCTAAGCCCAACACTTAACCCTACTACTATCCCTTAAACCTAACCCTAACCCTAACCCTAATGCTAACCCCTAAACGTAACCCTAACTGTCACCAGTAAACCTAACCCTAACCTCTAACACAAACCATAGCACATAACGCTAAACCTAAAACTAACCCTAACCCTCACCCTAACCCTAAACCCTAACTCTTAACCTTAACCCTAAGCGTTAACTCTCACGCTAACCTTTAATCCTAACCCTAATACTAATCTTCAACCCTAAACCTAACACTTAACCCTAACCCTAACCCCTTATCTTAACTCTAACCGTAAACCTCAACCCTAAAGCAAAGTGTAACCGTTAAATCTAAGAGTAACCTTTAACCCTAACCCTAATCCCTAACCCTAAGTCCTCATCCTAACTCTAAACTTCATCCTTAACCCTAACCATAATCCTAACCCTAAATCTAATTCTCAGACTTCTTGCTCTCTTAGAGTTTAGAAAGCCTGCAATCCTCCCATGCCATGCGTGAAAGGAGGCTCTACCACTGTGTCCTGCATGAAACCCACGGGCCCATACCCAGAGTATGATAGAGTGGGTTCCCGGGTACAATCCCAGCCCCCGAAACTCCCCCCCACCCGCCCAATGCAGACAGGGCCCGTGCGCTAAGCATAAACAATACCTTTAACAGATAACCCTAACCCTGAACATAACACACAACCCTGTTCCTATTTCTCCCCTAACACGTAAACCTCACCGTGCGCCTAACTTTAACCTCTTATCCTAACGTTAATGCATAACCCATTTCCTGAGAACAACCCCTATCCCATAATTGTAACGCTATATCGTAGTCATCACTGTGACACCTAATCCCTAACCCTAATTCTAAACCGCTAACCCTAACCGTAACCCTACCTACAACCCTAACACTGACAGTAACCCTTACTTCTAACCCCAACGCTATGCCTAACAAAAACCCTAACCCTTGACCCTAACCCTTCACCCTAACCCCTAAGCCTTACCCTAACCCTTAACCCTAATCCTAATCCTAACCATTAAACCTAACCCTAGCTCTTAAAGCTAACCCTAAACCTTACCCTCACGACTAGACCTAACCCTGACACTAACCTAACACCTAACCCTAACCAGAACCCCTAAAGCTAACCCTGAACCCTGTCCCTAACCCTAGCAGTAAACTTTAACCCTAAACCTAAGCCCAACCCGTAACCCTAATCCTATCTTTTTACCCTAAAACTAACCCCTAAACCTAACCCCTATACCTCACCCTAACTCTTACCCCAATCCTAATTCTAACCATACCCTTTCATAAAACACTAACTCCTAACCGCTAACCCTAACACTAACCAAAAACCCTAATCACTAATCCCTAACCCTAACGCTTAACCTTTACCCTAACCTTTAACCCTCACCCTAAATCTTAACACTGACCCTAACCTTAACCTTTAACTCTAAGCCTAACCCTTAACCCTACAGTAAGGAAGACCCTTAATGCTAATGGGATCCCTTTTCCCTAACCCTAACACTACAGCTAAAAATAACCCTAACCTTTCATCCCTAAACCTAACCCCTAACACTTACTTTAACCCCAAACCCTAACCCTAATCCTAAGCATTAAACCTAACCCTATCTCTTAACCCTAACGCTAGCCGTTACCCTAATGCCTAGATCTAACCCTAAATCTAACCTACCGCCTAATCCTAACCTAAAGCCCTAATGCTAACTCTAACCCTTAACCCTAAACCTACCCGTAACCCTTAACACTAACCCTATCCATGAACCTTAACCCTGACCCTAACCATTACCCGCAACAAGCATTTAACCCTAACCCTAACCCTAATCCTTAATGCTAACCTTAACACTAAACCCTCACCCTAAGCCCAACACTTAACCCTAATCCTATGCCTTAACCCTAACCCTAACCCTAACTCTAATGCTAAACCCTAAACGTAACCCTAACCGTGAACAGTAAACCTAACCCTAACCTCTAACACAAACCCTAGCACATAATTCTAACCCTAAAACTAACCCTAACCCTAAACCTAACCCTAAACCCTAACTCTTAACCTTAACCCTAAGCGTTAACTCTCACGCTAACCTTTAATCCTAACCCTAATCCTAATCTTCAACCCTAAACCTAACACTTAACTCTAACCCTGTACCAAACCCTAACCCCTCATCTTAACCCTAACCGTAAACCTCAACACTAAACCAAATGTAACCGTTAAACCAAAGAGTAATCTTTAACTCTAACCCTAAGCCCTAACCCTAAGCCCTCACCCTAACACTAAACTTCATCCTTAACCCTAACCATTATCCTAACCCTAAATCTCATTCTCAGACTTCTTGCTTTCTTAGAGTTTAGAAAGCCTGCAATCCTCCCATGCCATGCGTGAAAGGAGGCTCTACCACTGTGTCCTGCATGAAACCCACGGGCCCATACCCAGAGTATGATAGAGTGGGTTCCCGGGTACAATCCCAGCCCCCTAAACTCCCCCCGCCCGCCTAATGCAGACAGGGCCCGTGCGCTAAGCATAAACAATACCTTTAACAGATAACCCTAACCCTGAACATAACACCCAACCCTGTTCCTATTTCTCCCCTTAACACGTAAACCTCACCGTGCGCCTAACTTTAACCTCTTATCCTAACGTTAATGCATAACCCATTTCCTGAGAACAACCCCTATCCCATAATTCTAACCCTATCTCCTAGTCATCACTGTGACACCTAATCCCTAACCCTAATTCTAAACCGCTAACCCTAACCGTAACCCTACCTACAACCCTAACACTGACAGTAACCCTTATTCTAACCTCAACGCTATGCCTAAGAAAAACCCCAACCCTTGACCCTAACCCTTCACCCTAAGCCCTAAGCCTTACTCTAACCCTTAACCCTAATCCTAATCCTAACCATTAAACCTAACCCTAGCTCTTAAAGCTAACCCTAAACCTTACCCTCACGACTAGACCTAACCCTGACACTAACCTAACACCTAACCCTAACAAGAACCCCTAAAGCTAACCCTGAACCCTATCCCTAACCCTAGCAGTAAACTTTAACCCTAAACCTAAGCCCAACCCGTAACCCTAATCCTATCCTTTTACCCTAAAACTAACCCCTAAACCTAACCCCTATACCTCACCCTAACTCTAAACCCAATCCTAATTCTATCCATACCCCTTCATAAAACATTAACTCCTAACCGCTAACCCTAACACTAACCAAAAACCCTAATCACTAATCCCTAACCCTAACGCTTAACCTTTACCCTAACCGTTAACCCTCACCCTAAATCTTAACACTGACCCTAACCTTAACCTTTAACTCTAAGCCTAACCCTTAACCCTACAGTAAGGAAGACCCTTAATGCTAATGGGATCCCTTATCCCTAACCCTAACACTACAGCTAAAAATAACCCTAACCTTGGATCCTTAAACCTAACCCCTAACACTTACTTTAACCCCAAACCCTAACCCTAATCCTAAGCATTAAACCTAACCCTATCTCTTAACCCTAACGCTAGCCCTTACCCTAACGCCTAGATCTAACCCTAAATCTAACCTACCGCCTAATCCTAACCTTAAGCCCTAATGCTAACTCTAACCCTGAACCCTAAACCTACCCGTAACCCTTAACACTAACCTTATCCGTGAGCCTTAACCCTGACCCTAACCATTACACGCACCCAAGCATTTAACCCAGAACCTAACCCTAATACTTAATGCTAACCCTAACTCTAAACCCTCACCCTAAGCCCAACACTTAACCCTAATCCTATCCCTTAACTCTAACCCTAACCCTAATGCTACCCCCTAAACGTAACCCTAACCGTGACCAGTAAACCTAACCCTAACCTCTAACACAAACCATAGCACATAACTCTAACCTTAAACTAACCCTAAACCTAACCCTAAACCCTAACTCTTAACCTTAACCCTAAGCGTTAACTCTCACGCTAACCTTTAATCCTAACCCTAATCCTAATCTTCAACCCTAAACCTAACACTTAACCCTAACCCTGTACCTAACCCTAACCCCTCATCTTAACCCTAACCGTAAACCTCAACCCTAAACCAAAGTGTAACCGTTAAACCTAAGAGTAACCTTTAACCCTAACCCTAAGCCCTAACCCTAAGCCCTCACCCTAACACTAAACTTCATCCTTAACCCTAACCATAATCCTAACCCTAAATCTAATTCTCAGACTTCTTGCTTTCTTAGAGTTTAGAAAGCCTGCAATCCTCCCATGCCATGCGTGAAAGGAGGCTCTACCACTGTGTCCTGCATGAAACCCACGGGCCCATACCCAGAGTATGATAGAGTGGGTTCCCGGGTACAATCCCAGCCCCCTAAACTCCCTCCGCCCGCCTAATGCAGACAGGGCCCGTGCGCTAAGCATAAACAATACCTTTAACAGATAACCCTAACCCTGAACATAACACCCAACCCTGTTCCTATTTCTCCCCTTAACACGTAAACCTCACCGTGCGCTTAACTTTAACCTCTTATCGTAACGTTAATGCATAACCCATTTCCTGAGAACAACCCCTATCCCATAATTGTAACGCTATATCGTAGTCATCACTGTGACACCTAATCCCTAACCCTAATTCAAAACCGCTAACCCTAATCGTAACCCTACCTACAACCCTAACACTGACAGTAAACCTTACTTCTAACCCCAACGCTATGCCTAAAAAAAACCCTAACCCTTCACCCTAACCCTTCACCCTAACCCCTAAGCCTTACCCTAACCCTTAACCCTAATCCTAATCCTAACCATTAAACCTAACCCTAGCTCTTAAAGCTAACCCTAAACCTTACCCTCACGACTAGACCTAACCCTGACACTAACCTAACACCTAACCCTAACCAGAACCCCTAAAGCTAACCCTGAACCCTATTCCTAAACCTAGCGGTAAATTTTAACCCTATACCTAAGCCCAACCCGTAACCCTAATCCTATCCTTTTACCCTAAAACTAACCGCTAAACCTAAGCCCTAACCCTAACCCCTATACCTCACCCTAACTCTAACCTCAATCCTAATTCTAACCATACCCCTTCATAAAACACTAACACCTAACCGCTAACCCTAACACTAACCAAAAACCCTAATCACTAATCCCTAACCCTAACGATTAACCTTTACTCTAACCGTTAACCCTCACCCTAAATCTAAACACTGACCCTAACCTTAACCTTTAACTCTAAGCCTAACCATTAACCCTACAGGAAGGAAGACCCTTAATGCTAATGGGATCCCTTATCCCTAACCCTAACACTACAGCTAAAAATTACCCTAACCTTTGATCCTTAAACCTAACCTCTAACACTTACTTTAACCCCAAACCCTAACCCTAATCCTTAGCATTAAACCTAAACCTATCTCTTAACCCTAACGCTAGCCCTTACCCTAACGCCTAGATCTAACCCTAAATCTAACCTACCGCCTAATCCTAAACTTAAGCCCTAATGCTAACTCTAACCCTGAACCCTAAACCTACCCGTAACCCTTAACACTAACCCTATCCGTGAACCTTAACCCTGACCCTAACCATTACCCGCACCCCAGCATTTAACCCTGACCCTACCCCTAATCCTTAATGATAACCCTAACACTAAACCCTAACCCTAAGCCCAACACTTAACCCTAATCCTATCCCTTAACCCTAACCCTAACCCTAATGCTAACCCCTAAACGTAACCCTAACCGTGACCAGTAAACCTAACCCTAACCTCTAACACAAACCATAGCACATAACTCTAACCCTATATCTAACCCTAACCCTAACCCTAACCCTAAACCCTAACACTTAACCTTAACCCTAAGCGTTAACTCTCATGCTAACCTTTAATCCTAACCCTAATCCTAATCTTCAACCCTAAACCTAACACTTAACCCTAACCCTGTACCTAAGCCTAACCCCTCATCTTAGCCCTAACCGTAAACCTCAACCCTAAACCAAAGTGTAACCGTTAAACTTAAGAGTAACCTTTAACCCTAACCCTAAGCCCTAACCCTAAGCCCTCACCCTAACACTAAACTTCATCCTTAACCCTAACCATAATCCTAACCCTAAATCTCATTCTCAGACTTCTTGCTTTCTTAGAGTTTAGAAAGCCTGCAATCCTCCCATGCCATGCGGGAAAGGAGGCTCTACCACTGTGTCCTGCATGAAACCCACGGGCCCATACCCAGAGTATGATAGAGTGGGTTCCCGGGTACAAGCCCAGCCCCCTAAACTCCCCCCGCCCGCCTAATAAAGACAGGGCCTGTGCGCTAAGCATAAACAATATCTTTAACAGATAACCCTAACCCTGAACATAACACCCAACCCTGTTCCTATTTCTCCCCTTAACACGTAAACCTCACCGTGCGCCTAACTTTAACCTCTTATCCTAACGTTAATGCATAACCCATTTCCTGAGAACAACCCCTATCCCATAATTCTAACCCTATCTCCTAGTCATCACTGTGACACCTAATCCCTAAACCTAATTCTAAACCGCTAACCCTAACCGTAACCCTACCTACAACCCTAACACTGACAGTAACCCTTACTTCTAACCGCAACGCTATGCCTCACAAAAACCCTAACCCTTGACCCTAACCCTTCACCCTAACCCCTAAGCCTTACCCTAACCCTTAACCCTAATCCTAATCCTAACCATTAAACCTAACCCTAGCTCTTAAAGCTAACTCTAAACCTTACCCTCAGGACTAGACCTAACCCTGACACTAACCTAACACCTAACACTAACCAGAACCCCTAAAGCTAACCCTGAACCCTATCCCTAACCCTAGCAGTAAACTTTAACCCTAAACCTAAGCCCAACCCGTAACCCTAATCCTATCCTTTTACCCTAAAACTAACCCCTAAACCTAACCCCTATACCTCACCCTAACTCTAATCCCAATCCTAATTCTAACCATACCCCTTCATAAAACACTAACTCCTAACCGCTAACCCTAACACTAACCAAAAACCCTAATCACTAATCCCTAACCCTAACGCTTAACCTTTACCCTAACCGTTAACCCTCACCCTAAATCTTAACACTGACCCTAACCATAACCTTTAACTCTAAGCCAAACCCTTAACCCTACAGTAGGGAAGATCCTTAATGCTAATGGGATCCCATATCCCTAACCCTAACACTACAGCTAAAAATAACCCTAACCTTGGATCCTTAAACCTAACCCCTAACACTTACTTTAACCCCAAACCCTAACCCTAATCCTAAGCATTAAACCTAACCCTATCTCTTAACCCTAACGCTAGCCCTTACCCTAACGCCTAGATCTAACCCTAAATCTAACCTACCGCCTAATCCTAACCTTAAGCCCTAATGCTAACACTAACCCTGAACCCTAAACCTACCCGTAACCCTTAACACTAACCCTATCCATGAACCTTAACCCTGACCCTAACCATTACCCGCACCCAAGCATTTAACCCTGACCCTAACCCTAATCCTCAATGCTAACCCGAACACTAAACCCTAACCCTAAGCCCAACACTTATCCCTAATCCTGTCCCTTAACCCTAACCCTAACCCTAATGCTACCCCCTAAACCTAACCCTAACCGTGACCAGTAAACCTAACCCTAACCTCTAACACAAACTATAGCACATAACTCTAACCCTAAATCTAACCCTAACCCTAAACCCTAACTCTTAACCTTAACCCTAAGCGTTAACTCTCACGCTAACCTTTAATCCTAACCCTAATCCTAATCTTCAACCCTAAACCTAACACTTAACCCTAACCCTGTACCAAACCCTAACCCCTCATCTTAACCCTAACCGTAAACCTCAACCCTAAACCAAAGTGTAACCGTTAAACCTAAGAGTAACCTTTAACCCTAACCCTAATCCCTAACCCTAAACCCTCACCCTAACACTAAACTTCATCCTTAACCCTAACCGTAATCCTAACCCTAAATCTAATTCTCAGACTTCTTGCTTTCTTAGAGTTTAGAAAGCCTGCCATCCTCCCATGCCATGCTTGAAAGGAGGCTCTACCACTGTGTCCTGCATGAAACCCACGGGCCCATACCCAGAGTATGATAGAGTGGGTTCCCGGGTACAATCCCAGCGCCCTAAACTGCCCCCGCCCGCCTAATGCAGACAGGGCCCGTGCGCTAAGCATAAACAATACCTTTAACAGATAACCCTAACCCTGAACATAACACACAACCCTGTTCCTATTTCTCCCCTTAACACGTAAACCTCACCGTGCGCCTAACTTTAACCTCTTATCCTAACGTTAATGCATAACCCATTTCCTGAGAACAACCCCTATCCCATAATTCTAACCCTATCTCCTAGTCATCACTGTGACACCTAATCCCTAACCCTAATTCTAAACCGCTAACCCTAATCGTAACCCTACCTACAACCCTAAAACTGACAGTAACCCTTACTTCTAACCCCAACGCTATGCCTAACAAAAACCCTAACCCTTCACCCTAACCCCTAATCCTTACCCTAACCCTTCACCCTAATCCTAATCCTAACCATTAATCCTAACCCTAGCTCTTAAAGCTAACCCTAAACCTTACCCTCACGACTAGACCTAACCCTGACACTAACCTAACACCTAACCCTAACCAGAACCCCTAAAACTAACCCTGCAACCTATCCCTAACACTAGCAGTAAATTTTAACCCTAAACCTAAGCTCAACCCGTAACCCTAATCCTATCCTTTTACCCTAAAACTAACCCCTAAACCTAACCCCTATACCTCACCCTAACTCTAACCCCAATCCTAATTCTAACCATACCCCTTCATAAAACACTAACTCCTAACCGCTAACCCTAACACTAACCAAAAACCCTAATCACTAATCCCTAACCCTAACGCTTAACCTTTACCCTAACCGTTAAACCTCATCCTAAATCTTAACACTGACCCTAACCTTAACCTTTAACTCTAAGCCTAACCCTTAACCCTACAGTAAGGAAGACGCTTAATGCTAATGGGATCCCTTATCCCTAACCCTAACACTACAGCTAAAAATAACCCTAACCTTTGATCCTTAAAAAAACCCCTAACACTTACTTTAACCCCAAACCCTAACCCTAATCCTAAGCATTAAACCTAACCCTATCTCTTAACCCTAACTCTAGCCCTTACCCTAACGCCTAGATCTAACCCTAAATCTAACCTACCGCCTAATCCTAACCTTAAGCCCTAATGCTAACTCTAACCCTGAACCCTAAACCTACCCGTAACCCTTAACACTAACCCTATCCGTGAACATTAACCCTGACCCTAACCATTACCCGAACCCAAGCATTTAACCCTGACCCTACCCCCAGTCCTTAATGATAACCCTAACACTAAACCCTAACCCTAAGCCCAACACTTAACCCTAATCCTATCCCTTAACCATAACCCTAATTCTATCCCCTCAACGTAACCATAACCGCCACCAGTAAACCTAACCCTAACCTCTAACACAAACCATAGCACATAACTCTAACCCTAAAACTAACACTAACCCTAACCCTAACCCTAAACCCTAACACTTAACCTTAACCCTAAGCGTTAACTCTCACGCTAACCTTTAGTCCTAACCCTAATCTTAATCTTCAACCCTAAACCTAACACTTAACCTTAACCCTGTACCTAACCCTAACCCCTCATCTTAACCCTATCTGTAAACCTAAACCCTAAACCAAAGTGTAACCGTTAATCTTAAGAGTAACCTTTAACCCTAACCCTAATCCCTAACCCTAAGCCCTCACCCTAACACTAAACTTCATCCTTAACCCTAATTATAATCCTAACCCTAAATCTAATTCTCAGACTTCTTGGTTTCTTAGAGTTTAGAAAGCCTGCAATCCTCCCATGCCATGCGTGAAAGGAGGCTCTACCACTGTGTCCTGCATGAAACCCACGGGCCCATACCCAGAGTATGATAGAGTGGGTTCCCGGGTACAATCCCAGCCGCCTAAAGTCACCCCGCCCGCCTAATGCAGACAGGGCCCGTGCGCTAAGCATAAACAATAGCTTTAACAGATAACCCTAACCCTGAACATAACACCCAACCCTGTTCCTATTTCTCCCCTTAACACGTAAACCTCACCGTGCGCCTAACTGTAACCTCTTATCCTAACGTTAATGCATATCCCATTTCCTGAGAACAACCCCTATCCCATAATTCTAACCCTATCTCCTAGTGATCACTGTGACACCTAATCCCTAACCCTAATTCTAAACCGCTAACCCTAACCGTAACCCTACCTACAACCCTAACACTGACAGTAACCCTTACTTCTAACCCCAACGCTATGCCTAACAAAAACCCTAACCCTTCACCCTAACCCTTCACCCTAACCCCTAAGCCTTACCCTAACCCTTAACCCTAATCCTAATCCTAACCATTAAACCTAACCCTAGCTCTTAAAGCTAACCCTAAACCTTACCCTCACGACTAGACCTAACCCTGACACTAACCTAACACCTAACCCTAACCAGAACCCCTAAAGCTAACCCTGAACCCTATCCCTAACCCTAGCAGTAAACTTTAACCCTAAACCTAAGCCCAAC
>NW_027182832.1:1450000-1457500 GCF_041146395.1 Eulemur rufifrons | reverse complement strand
CCCTAATCCTAACCCCTAACCCGAACCCGAACACGAACCCTAACCCTAACCCTAACCCAAACCCTAACCCTAACCCTAATCCTAACACCTAACCCTAACCCTAACCCCTAACCCTAACCCTAACCCTAACCCCTAACCATAACCCCTAACCCTAACCCCCTAAAACTAACCCTAACCCCTAACCCTAACCCCTAACGCTAACCTTAACCCCTACCCTAACCCCAATCCCAACCCCTAATCCTAATCTTTAACCATAAAGCTAACACTGAAGCCTAACCCTGTGCCAAACGCTAAACCCAAACCTTAACCCTAACCCTGAAACTTAACCATAAACCTAACTGTAACTGTTACACCTAACACTAACCTCTAACCCTAACCCCTAACCCTAAGACCCCACCTTAACACTAACCCTAACCCTAAACATTATCATAATCCTACCCCAAATCTAATTCTCGGACTTCTTGCTTTCTTAGAGTTTAGAAAGCCTAAAATCCTCCCATGCCATGAGTCAAAGGGGGCTCTGCAGCTCTCTCTTGCATGAAACCAGGAGCCCATACCTAGGGTATGATAGAGTGGGTTCCCGGGACAATCCCATCCCCCTAAGCCCAGCCCCCCGCCCAGTGCAGACAGGGCCTGTACGCTAAGTATAAACACTACCCCTAACAGATAACCCTCACCCTGAACATAGCACCTGACCCTGATCCTATTGCTCACCTTAAAACATAAACCTCCCCGTAACCCTAACTTATCCCCTTATCTTAACCTTAATGCATAACACCCTGAGAAGAAGCCCTATCCCATAATTCTAATCCTAACCCCTAGCCATAACCGTAACACCTCATCCCTAATTCTAAAATGCCAACCCTAACCTTCACCCTACCAACAACCCTAACCCTAACCCCTAACCCTAAGCCCTCACCCTATCGCTAATCTTCATCCCTAAACCGTACCGTAATCCTAACCCTAAATCTAATTCTCAGACTTGCTTTCTCAGAGTTTTCAAAGCCTACAATCCTACTAAGCCATGCATGAAAGCCCGCTCTGCCACAGTGTCCTGCATGAAACCCAGAGGCCCATACACTGCGTACGATAGAGTGGGCTCCCAGCGACCATCACAGACCCCTAACTTCGCCTCCTAGTGCATACAGGGCCCGTGCCCTAAGCATAAACCCTACCTCACACCCATAACCCTAACCCAGAACATAACACCTAACCCTGATCCTACTGCTCACCTTAACACGTAAACCTCACCCTAACCCTAACTTAACCCCTTATCTTAACGATAATGCATGACACCCTGAGAACAAGCCCTATACCGTAATTCTAACCCTAACTCCTAGCCGTAACCATAACACCTAGTCCCTAATTCTGAAACGCCAACCCTAACCTTAACCCTACCAACAACACTAACACTAACCCTAAAACCCTTACCCTAACCCTACGCCTAAAAATAACCCTAACCATTGATCCTTAGTCATAACCCCTAAAGCTTAACCCTAACCCTTAACGCTAATCCCAATCCTAACCATTAAACATAACCCTACTTAACCCTAACCCTAACCTATACGCTAATGCCTAGAGATCTAACCCCAACACTGACCTACAGTTAACACTAACCCTAACCCCTAATCCTAACCTTAAACCTGAACCATAAACCTAACCCTTAACCCTAACCCTATTCCTAACCCCCTAACCCTAACCCTAACTGTTAAGCCTCACCCTAACACTTAACCCTGACTCTAACCCTAAACCTTAACCCTAACCCTGAACCCTAACCCTAAGCCTAACCCTTAACCCTAACCCTATCCCTTAACCCTAACCCCTAACCCTAACGCTAACCCCAACCCTAAACCTAACCCTGGCCCCCAACCCAGACTTAACACCTAACCCCTAACACTAACTCTAAACCTAACCACTAATCCCTAGCACCTGACCCTGACTCGAAACCTAACCCCTAACTCGAAACCCCTAACCCCAAACCTAACCCTAATTCTCACACTACTTCCATTCCCAGAGTGAAGCAAGCCTACAATACAGCCATGCCATGTGTGAGATGAGGCTCTGCCTGAGTCCTGCATGTAGGTTTTGTCCCAAGGCCCAGGGAATGATGTTGTGCTTTTGTGGTGACTCCGACCACACCCCTCTCACCGTAGATTAACCAGGTCCTGTGCCCTTAAACTGACCGCTAAATCTAAGCCCTACCACCAATCCTAACCTCTGACCCTGAACCTAAACCCCGAGCCTAAAGCCCAACACTAACTCTAAACACTTACCCTAAACCTAATCCCTAACCCTAATGCTAACCCCTAAACGTAACTCTAACCACGAACAGTAAACCTAACCCTAACCTCTAACACAAACCCTAACACATAACTCTAACCCTAAAACTAACCCTAACCCTTAACCCTAAACCTAAACCCTAACCCTAACCCTTAACCTTAATCTTAACCGTTAACTCTCATGCTAACCTTTAATCCTAACCCTAATCCTAATCTTCAACCCTAAACCGAACACAACCCTAACCCTGTACCAAACACTGACCCCTCATCTTAACCCTATCCGCAAACCTCAACCCCAAAACGAACTGTAACCGTTAAACCTAACAGTAACCTTAAACCGTAACCCTAATCTGTAACCCTATCCCCTCACCATAACACTACACTTCATCCTGAACCCTAACCATAATCCTAACCCTAAATCTAATTCTCAGACTTCTTGCTTTCTTAGAGTTTAGAAAGCCTGCAATCCTCCTGTGCCATGTGTGAAAGGAGGCTCTACCACTGTGTCCTTCATGAAATCCACGGGCCCATACCCAGAGTCCGATACAGTGGGTTCCCGGTGACAATCCCAGCCCCCTAACCTCCCCCCAGCTTAATGCCGACAGGGCCCGTGCGCTAAGCATAAATGATACCTTTAACAGATAACCCTAACCCTGAACATGGCACCTAACCCTGTTCCTATTTCTCCCCTTAACACGTAAACCTCACCGTGAGCCTAACTTTAACCTCTTAACGTAACGTTAATGCATAACCCATTTCCTGAGAACATCCCCTATCCCATAATTCTAACCCTATCTCCTAGTCATAACTGTAACACCTAATCCCTAACCCTAATTCTCCACCGCTAAGCCTAACCGTAACGCTGCCTACAACCCTAACACTGACAGGAACCCTTAGTTCTAACCCCAACGCTATGCCTAACAAAAGCCCTAACACTTCACCCTTCACCCTAACCCCTGAGCATTACCCTGACCTGTAACCGTAATCCTAATCCTAACCATTAAACCTAACCCTAGCTCTTAAAGCTAACCCTAAACCTTACCCTCACGACTAGACCTAACCCTGACACTAACCTAACACCTAACCCTAACCATAACCCCTAAAGCTAACCCTAACCCTGAACCCTAAACCTAACCCTAACACTGAACCTTCACTATATCCCTAACCCCTAAGCCTAATCCTAACTGTTAACCCTCACCCTAACACTTAAACTGGACCATAACACTAAACATTAACCCTAACACTAAACTTTAACCCTAACCATATGCCCAACACTTAACCCTAATCCTATCCCTTAACCCTAAGCCTAACCCTAAGCCCTAACCCTAAACCTAACCCTAACCCCAACCCTAACACTTAATCTTGACCCTTACCATTAACCCTCACACTAACCCTAATCCTAATCTTTAACCATAAAGCTAACACTGAAGCCTAACCCTGTGCCAAACGCTAAACCCAAACCTTAACCCTAACCCTGAAACTTAACCATAAACCTAACTGTAACTGTTACACCTAACACTAACCTCTAACCCTAACCCCTAACCCTAAGACCCCACCTTAACACTAACCCTAACCCTAAACATTATCATAATCCTACCCCAAATCTAATTCTCGGACTTCTTGCTTTCTTAGAGTTTAGAAAGCCTAAAATCCTCCCATGCCATGAGTCAAAGGGGGCTCTGCAGCTCTCTCTTGCATGAAACCAGGAGCCCATACCTAGGTTATGATAGAGTGGGTTCCCGGGACAATCCCATCCCCCTAACCCCAGCCCCCCGCCCAGTGCAGACAGGGCCTGTACGCTAAGTATAAACACTACCCCTAACAGATAACCCTCACCCTGAACATAGCACCTGACCCTGATCCTATTGCTCACCTTAAAACATAAACCTCCCCGTAACCCTAACTTATCCCCTTATCTTAACCTTAATGCATAACACCCTGAGAAGAAGCCCTATCCCATAATTCTAATCCTAACCCCTAGCCATAACCGTAACACCTCATCCCTAATTCTAAAATGCCAACCCTAACCTTCACCCTACCAACAACCCTAACCCTAACGCTAACCCCTAACCCTAAGCCATCACCCTATCACTAATCTTCATCCCTAAACCATACCGTAATCCTAACCTAAATCTAATTCTCAGACTTGCTTTCTCAGAGTTTTGAAAGCCTACAATCCTACTAAGCCATGCATGAAAGCCCGCTCTGCCACAGTGTCCTGCATGAAATCCAGAGGCCCATACACTGCGTACGATAGAGTGGGCTCCCAGCGACCATCACAGACCCCTAACTTCGCCTCCTAGTGCATACAGGGCCCGTGCCCTAAGCATAAACCCTACCCCACACCCATAACCCTAACCCAGAACATAACACCTAACCCTGATCCTACTGCTCACCTTAACACGTAAACCTCACCCTAACCCTAACTTAACCCCTTATCTTAACGATAATGCATGACACCCTGAGAACAAGCCCTATACCGTAATTCTAACCCTAACTCCTAGCCGTAACCATAACACCTAGTCCCTAATTCTGAAACGCCAACCCTAACCTTAACCCTACCAACAACACTAACACTAACCCTAAAACCCTTACCCTAACCCTACGCCTAAAAATAACCCTAACCATTGATCCTTAGTCATAACCCCTAAAGCTTAACCCTAACCCTTAACGCTAATCCCAATCCTAACCATTAAACATAACCCTACTTAACCCTAACCCTAACCTATACGCTAATGCCTAGAGATCTAACCCCAACACTGACCTACAGTTAACACTAACCCTAACCCCTAATCCTAACCTTAAACCTGAACCATAAACCTAACCCTTAACCCTAACCCTATTCCTAACCCCCTAACCCTAACCCTAACTGTTAAGCCTCACCCTAACACTTAACCCTGACTCTAACCCTAAACCTTAACCCTAACCCTGAACCCTAACCCTAAGCCTAACCCTTAACCCTAACCCTATCCCTTAACCCTAACCCCTAACCCTAACGCTAACCCCAACCCTAAACCTAACCCTGGCCCCCAACCCAGACTTAACACCTAACCCCTAACACTAACTCTAAACCTAACCACTAATCCCTAGCACCTGACCCTGACTCGAAACCTAACCCCTAACTCGAAACCCCTAACCCCAAACCTAACCCTAATTCTCACACTACTTCCATTCCCAGAGTGAAGCAAGCCTACAATACAGCCATGCCATGTGTGAGATGAGGCTCTGCCTGAGTCCTGCATGTAGGTTTTGTCCCAAGGCCCAGGGAATGATGTTGTGCTTTTGTGGTGACTCCGACCACACCCCTCTCACCGTAGATTAACCAGGTCCTGTGCCCTTAAACTGACCGCTAAATCTAAGCCCTACCACCAATCCTAACCTCTGACCCTGAACCTAAACCCCGAGCCTAAAGCCCAACACTAACTCTAAACACTTACCCTAAACCTAATCCCTAACCCTAATGCTAACCCCTAAACGTAACTCTAACCACGAACAGTAAACCTAACCCTAACCTCTAACACAAACCCTAACACATAACTCTAACCCTAAAACTAACCCTAACCCTTAACCCTAAACCTAAACCCTAACCCTAACCCTTAACCTTAATCTTAACCGTTAACTCTCATGCTAACCTTTAATCCTAACCCTAATCCTAATCTTCAACCCTAAACCGAACACATCCCTAACCCTGTACCAAACACTGACCCCTCATCTTAACCCTATCCGCAAACCTCAACCCCAAAACGAACTGTAACCGTTAAACCTAACAGTAACCTTAAACCGTAACCCTAATCTGTAACCCTATCCCCTCACCATAACACTACACTTCATCCTGAACCCTAACCATAATCCTAACCCTAAATCTAATTCTCAGACTTCTTGCTTTCTTAGAGTTTAGAAAGCCTGCAATCCTCCCGTGCCATGTGTGAAAGGAGGCTCTAACCACTGTGTCCTTCATGAAATCCACGGGCCCATACCCAGAGTCCGATACAGTGGGTTCCCGGTGACAATCCCAGCCCCCTAACCTCCCCCCAGCTTAATGCCGACAGGGCCCGTGCGCTAAGCATAAATGATACCTTAAACAGATAACCCTACACCCTGAACATGGCACCTAACCCTGTTCCTATTTCTCCCCTTAACACGTAAACCTCACCGTGAGCCTAACTTTAACCTCTTAACGTAACGTTAATGCATAACCCATTCCCTGAGAACATCCCCTATCCCATAATTCTAACCCTATCTCCTAGTCATAACTAACACCTAATCCCTAACCCTAATTCTCCACCGCTAAGCCTAACCGTAACGCTGCCTACAACCCTAACACTGACAGGAACCCTTAGTTCTAACCCCAACGCTATGCCTAACAAAAGCCCTAACACTTCACCCTTCACCCTAACCCCTGAGCATTACCCTGACCTGTAACCGTAATCCTAATCCTAACCATTAAACCTAACCCTAGTTCGTAAAGCTAACCCTAAACCTTACCCTCACGACTAGACCTAACCCTGACACTAACCTATCACCTAACCCTAACCATAACCCCTAAAGCTAACCCTAACCCTGAACCCTAAACCTAACCCTAACACTGAACCTTCACTATATCCCTAACCCCTAAGCCTAATCCTAACTGTTAACCCTCACCCTAACACTTAAACTGGACCATAACACTAAACATTAACCCTAACACTAAACTTTAACCCTAACCATATGCCCAACACTTAACCCTAATCCTATCCCTTAACCCTAAGCCTAACCCTAAGCCCTAACCCTAAACCTAACCCTAACCCCAACCCTAACCCTTAATCTTGACCCTTACCATTAACCCTCACACTAACCCTAATCCTAATCTTTAACCATAAAGCTAACACTGAAGCCTAACCCTGTGCCAAACGCTAAACCCAAACCTTAACCCTAACCCTGAAACATAACCATAAACCTAACTGTAACTGTTACACCTAACACTAACCTCTAACCCTAACCCCTAACCCTAAGATCCCACCTTAACACTAACCCTAACCCTAAACATTATCATAATCCTACCCCTAAATCTAATTCTCGGACTTCTTGCTTTCTTAGAGTTTAGAAAGCCTAAAATCCTCCCATGCCATGAGTCAAAGGGGGCTCTGCAGCTCTCTCTTGCATGAAACCAGGAGCCCATACCTAGCGTATGATAGAGTGGGTTCCCGGGGACAATCCCATCCCCCTAACCCCAGCCCCCCGC
>NW_027182832.1:1392500-1415000 GCF_041146395.1 Eulemur rufifrons | reverse complement strand
CTGTTCCTATTTCTCCCCTTAACACGTAAAGCTCACCGTGCGCCTAACTTTAACCTCTTATCCTAACGTTAATGCATAACCCATTTCCTGAGAACAACGCCTATCCCATAATTCTAACCCTATCTCCTAGTCATCACTGTGACACCTAATCCCTAACCCTAATTCTAAACCGCTAACCCTAACCGTAACCCTACCTACAACCCTAACACTGACAATAACCCTTACTTCTAACCCCAACGCTATGCCTAACAAAAACCCTAACCCTTGACCCTAACCCTTCACCCTAACCCCTAAGCCTTACCCTAACCCTTAACCCTAATCCTAATCCTAACCATTAAACCTAACCCTAGCTCTTAAAGCTAACCCTAAACCTTACCCTCACGACTAGACCTAACCCTGACACTAACCTAACACCTAACCCTAACCAGAACACCGAAAGCTAAGCCTGAACCCTATCCCTAACCCTAGCAGTAAACTTTAACCCTAAACCTAAGCCCAACCCGTAACCCTAATCCTATCCTTTTACCCTAAAACTAACCCCTAAACCTAACACCTATACCTCACCCTAACTCTAACCCCAAACCTAATTCTAACCATACCCCTTCATAAAACACTAACTCCTAACCGCTAACCCTAACACTAACCAAAATCCCTAATCACTAATCCCTAACCCTAACGCTTAACCTTTACTCTAACCGTTAACCCTCACCCTAAATCTTAACCCTGACCCTAACCTTAACCTTTAACTCTAAGCCTAACCCTTAACCCTACAGGAAGGAGGACCCTTAATGCTAATGGGATCCCTTATTCCTAACCCTAACACTACAGCTAAAAATAACCCTAACCTTGGATCCTTAAACCTAACCCCTAACACTTACTTTAACCCCAAACCCTAACCCTAATAATAAGCATTAAACCTAACCCTATCTCTTAACCCTAACGCTAGCCCTTACCCTAACGCCTAAATCTAACCCTAAATCTAACCTACCGCCTAATCCTAACCTTAAGCTCTAATGCTAACACTAACCCTGAACCCTAAACCTACCCGTAACCCTTAACACTACCCCTATCCGTGAACCTTAACCCTGACCCTAACCATTACCGCACCCAAGCATTTGACCCTGATTCTAACCCTAATCCTTAATGATAAACCTAACACTAAGCCCTAACCCTAAGCCCAACACTTAACCCTAATCCTATCCCTTAACCCTAACCCTAACCCTAATGCTACCCCCTAAACCTAACCCTAACCGTGACCAGTAAACCTAACCCTAACCTCTAACACAAACCATAGCACATAACTCTAACCCTAAAACTAACCCTAACCCTAACCCTAAACCCTAACTCTTAACCTTAACACTAAGCGTTAACTCTCACGCTAACCTTTAATCCTAACCCTAATCCTAATCTTCAACCCTAAACCTAACACTTAACCCTAACCCTGTACCAAACCCTAACCCCTCATCTTAACCCTAACGGTAAACCTCAACCCTAAACCAAAGTGTAACCGTTAAACCTAAGAGTAACCTTTAACCCTAACCCTAAGCCCTAACCCTAAGCCCTCACCCTAACACTAAACTTCATCCTTAACCCTAACCAGAATCCTAACCCTAAATCTAATTCTCAGACTTCTTGCTTTCTTAGAGTTTAGAAAGCCTGCAATCCTCCCATGCCATGCGTGAAAGGAGGCTCTACCACTGCGTCCTGCATGAAACGCACGGGCCCATACCCAGAGTATGATAGAGTGGGTTCCCGGGTACAATCCCAGCCCCCTAAACTCCCCCCGCCCGCCCAATGCAGACAGGGCCCGTGCGCTAAGCATAAACAATACCTTTAACAGATAACCCTAACCCTGAACATAACACCCAACCCTGTTCCTATTTCTCCCCTTAACACGTAAACCTCACCGTGCGCCTAACTTTACCCTCTTATCCTAACGTTAATGCATAACCCATTTCCTGAGAACAACCCCTATCCCATAATTCTAACCCTATCTCCTAGTCATCACTGTGACACCTAATCCCTAACCCTAATTCTAAACCGCTAACCCAAACCGTAACCCTACCTACAACCCTAACACTGACAGTAACCCTTACTTCTAACCCCAACGCTATGCCTAACAAGAACCCTAACCCTTCACCCTAACCCCTAAGCCTTACCCTAACCCTTAACCCTAATCCTAATCCTAACCATTAAACCTAACCCTAGCTCTTAAAGCTATCCCTAAACCTTATCCTCATGACTAGACCTAACCCTGACACTAACCTAACACCTAACCCTAACCAGAACCCCTTAAGCTAACCCTGAACCCTATCCCTAACCCTAGCAGTAAACTTTAACCCTAAACCTAAGCCCAACCCGTAACCCTAATCCTATCCTTTTACCCTAAAACTAACCCCTAAACCTAACCCCTATACCTCACCCTAACTCTAACCCCAATCCTAATTCTAACCATACCCCTTCATAAAACACTAATTCCTAACCGCTAACCCTAACACTAACCAAAAACCCTAATCACTAATCCCTAACCCTAACGCTTAACCTTTACCCTAACCGTTAACCCTCACCCTAAATCTTAACACTGACCCTAACCTGAACCTTTAACTCTAAGCCTAACCCTTAACCCTACAGTAAGGAAGACCCTTAATGCTAATGGGATCCCTTTTCCGTAACCCTAACACTACAGCTAAAAATACCAGTAACCTTTCATCCTTAAACCTAACCCCTAACACTTACTTTAACCCCAAACCCTAACCCTAATCCTAAGCATTAAACCTAACCCTATCTCTTAACCCTAACGCTAGCCCTTACCCGAACGCCTAGATCTAACCCTAAATCGAACCTACCGCCTAATCCTAACCTTAAGCCCTAATGCTAACTCTAACCCTGAACCCTAAACCTACCCGTAACCCTTAACACTAACCCTATCCGTGAACCTTAACCCTGACCCTAACCATTACCCGCACCCAGGCATTTAACCCTGACCCTACCCCTAGTCCTTAATGCTAACCCTAACACTAAACCCTAACCCTAAGGCCAACACTTAACCCTAATCCTATCCCTTAACCCTAACCCTAACCCTAACCCTAATGCTAACCCCTAAACGTAACCCTAACCGTCACCAGTATACCTAACCCTCACCTCTAACACAAACCATAGCACATAACTCTAACCCTAAAACTAAACCTAACCCCAACCCTAACCCTAAACCCTAACTCCTAACCTTAACCCTAAGCGTTAACTCTCACGCTAACCTTTAATCCTAACCCTAATCCTAATCTTCAACCCTAAACCTAACACTTAACCCTAACCCTGTACCAAACCCTAACCCCTCATCTTAACCCTAACCGTAAACCTCAACCCTAAACCAAAGTGTAGCCGTTAAACCTAAGAGTAGCCTTTAACCCTAACCCTAATCCCTAACCCTAAGCCCTCACCCTAACACTAAACTTCATCCTTAACCCTAACCATAATCCTACCCCTAAATCTAATTCTCAGACTTCTTGCTTTCTTAGAGTTTAGAAAGCCTGCAATCCTCCCATGCCATGCGTGAAAGGAGGCTCTACCACTGTGTCCTGCATGAAACCCACGGGCCCATACCCAGAGTATGATAGAGTGGGTTCCCGGGTACAATCCCAGCCCCCTAAACTCCCCCCGCCCGCCTAATGCAGACAGGGCCCGTGCGCTAACCATAAACAATACCTTTAACAGATAACCCTAACCCTGAACATAACACCCAACCCTGTTCCTATTTCTCCCCTTAACACGTAAACCTCACCGTGCGCCTAACTTTAACCTCTTATCCTAACGTTAATGCATAACCCATTTCCTGAGAACAACCCCATCCCATAATTCTAACCCTATCTCCTCGTCATCACTGTGACACCTAATCCCTAACCCTAATTCTAAACCGCTAACCCTAACCGTAACCCTACCTACAACCCTAACACTGACAGTAACCCTTACTTCTAACCCCAACGCAATGCCTAACAAAAACCCTAACACTTGACCCTAACCCTTCACCTTAACCCCTAAGACTTAACCTAACAATTAACCCTAATCCTAATCCTAACCATTCAACCTAACCCGAGCTCTTAAAGCTAACCCTAAACCTTACCCTCACGACTAGACCTAACCCTGACACTAACCTAACACCTAACCCTAACCAGAACCCCTAAAGCTAAGCCTGAACCCTATCCCTAACCTTAGCAGTAAACTTTAACCCTAAACCTAAGCCCAACCCGTAACCCTAATCCTATCCTTTTACCCTAAAACTAACCCCTAAACCTAACCCCTATACCTCACCCTAACTCTAACCCCAATCCTAATTCTAACCATACCCCTTCATAAAACACTAACCGCTAACCTAACACTAACCAAAAACCCTAGTCACTAATCCCTAACCCTAACACTTAACCTTTACCCTAACCGTTAACCCTCCCCTAAATCTTAACACTGACCCTAACCTTAACCTTTAACTCTAAGCCTAACCCTTAACCCTACAGTAAGGAAGACCCTTAATGCTAATGGGATCCCTTATCCCTAACCCTAACACTACAGCTAAAAATAACCCTAACCTTGGATCCTCAAACCTAACCCCTAACACTTACTTTAACCCCAAACCCTAACCCTAATCCTAAGCATTAAACTTAACCCTATCTCTGAACACTAACGCTAGCCCTTACCCTAACGCCTAGATCTAACCCTAAATCGAACCTACCGCCTAATCCTAACCTTAAGCCCTAATGCTAACTCTAACCCTGAACCCTAAACCTACCCGTAACCCTTAACACTAACCCTATCCGTGAACCTTAACCCTGACCCTAACCATTACCCGCACCCAAGCATTTAACCCTGACCCTACCCCTAATCCTTAATGATAACACTAACACTAAACCCTAACCCTAAGCCCAACACTTAACCCTAATCCTATCCCTTAACCCTAACCCTAACGCAAACCCCTAAACGTAACCCTAACCGTGACCAGTAAACCTAACCTTAACCTCTAACACAAACCATAGCACATAACTCTAACCCTAAAACTAAACCTAACCCCAACACTAACCCTAAACCCTAACTCTTAACCTTAACCCTAACCATTAACTCTGACGCTAACCTTTAATCCTAACCCTAATCCTAATCTTCAACCCTAAACCTAACACTTAACCCTAACCCTGTACCAAACCCTAACCCCTCATCTTAACCCTAACCGTAAACCTCAACCCTAAACCACAGTGTAACCGTTAAACCTAAGAGTAACCTTTAACCCTAACCCTAATCCCTAACCCTAAGCCCTCACCCTTACACTAAACTTCATCCTTAACCCTAACCAGAATCCTAACCCTAAATCTCATTCTCAGACTTCTTGCTTTCTTAGAGTTTAGAAAGCCTGCAATCCTCCCATGCCATGCGTGAAAGGAGGCTCTACCACTGTGTCCTGCATGAAACCCACGGGCCCATACCCAGAGTATGATAGAGTGGGTTCCCGGGTACAATCCCAGCCCCCTAAACTCCCCCCGCCCGCCTAATGCAGACAGGGCCCGTGCGCTAAGCATAAACAAAACCTTTAACAGATAACCCTAACCCTGAACATAACACCCAACCCTGTTCCTATTTCTCCCCTTAACACGTAAACTTCACCGTGCGCCTAACTTTAACCTCTTATCCTAACGTTAATGCATAACCCATTTCCTGAGAACAACCCCATCCCATAATTCTAACCCTATCTCCTAGTCATCACTGTGACACCTAATCCCTAACCCTAATTCTAAACCGCTAACCCTAACCGTAACCCTACCTACAACCCTAACACTGACAGTAACCCTTACTTCTAACCCCAACGCTATGCCTAACAAAAACCCTAACCCTGCACCCTAACCCCTAAGCCTTACCCTAACCCTTAACCCTAATCCTAATCCTAACCATTAAACCTAACCCTAGCTCTTAAAGATAACCCTGAACCTTGCCCTCACGACTAGACCTAACCCTGACACTAACCTAACACCTAACCCTAAGCAGAACCCCTAACGCTAAGCCTGAACCCTATCCCTAACCCTAGCAGTAAACTTTAACCCTAAAGCTAAGCCCAACCCGTAACCCTAATCCTATCCTTTTACCCTAAAACTAACCCCTAAACCTAACCCCTATACCTCACCCTACCTCTAACCCCAATCCTAATTCTAACCATACCCCTTCATAAAACACTAACTCCTATCCGCTAACCCTAACACTAACCAAAAACCCTAATCACTAATCCCTAACCCTAACGCTTAACCTTTACCCTAACCGTTAACCCTCACCCTAAATCTTAACACTGACCCTAACCTGAACCTTTAACTCTAAGCCTAACCCTTAACCCTACAGTAAGGAAGACCCTTAATGCTAATGGGATCCCTTTTCCGTAACCCTAACACTACAGCTAAAAATACCAGTAACCTTTCATCCTTAAACCTAACCCCTAACACTTACTTTAACCCCAAACCCTAACCCTAATCCTAAGCATTCAACCTAACCCTATCTCTTAACCCTAACGCTAGCCCTTACCCGAACGCCTAGATCTAACCCTAAATCGAACCTACCGCCTAATCCTAACCTTAAGCCCTAATGCTAACTCTAACCCTGAACCCTAAACCTACCCGTAACCCTTAACACTAACCCTATCCGTGAACCTTAACCCTGACCCTAACCATTACCCGCACCCAGGCATTTAACCCTGACCCTACCCCTAGTCCTTAATGCTAACCCTAACACTAAACCCTAACCCTAAGGCCAACACTTAACCCTAATCCTATCCCTTAACCCTAACCCTAACCCTAACCCTAATGCTAACCCCTAAACGTAACCCTAACCGTCACCAGTATACCTAACCCTCACCTCTAACACAAACCATAGCACATAACTCTAACCCTAAAACTAAACCTAACCCCAACCCTAACCCTAAACCCTAACTCCTAACCTTAACCCTAAGCGTTAACTCTCACGCTAACCTTTAATCCTAACCCTAATCCTAATCTTCAACCCTAAACCTAACACTTAACCCTAACCCTGTACCAAACCCTAACCCCTCATCTTAACCCTAACCGTAAACCTCAACCCTAAACCAAAGTGTAGCCGTTAAACCTAAGAGTAGCCTTTAACCCTAACCCTAATCCCTAACCCTAAGCCCTCACCCTAACACTAAACTTCATCCTTAACCCTAACCATAATCCTACCCCTAAATCTAATTCTCAGACTTCTTGCTTTCTTAGAGTTTAGAAAGCCTGCAATCCTCCCATGCCATGCGTGAAAGGAGGCTCTACCACTGTGTCCTGCATGAAACCCACGGGCCCATACCCAGAGTATGATAGAGTGGGTTCCCGGGTACAATCCCAGCCCCCTAAACTCCCCCCGCCCGCCTAATGCAGACAGGGCCCGTGCGCTAACCATAAACAATACCTTTAACAGATAACCCTAACCCTGAACATAACACCCAACCCTGTTCCTATTTCTCCCCTTAACACGTAAACCTCACCGTGCGCCTAACTTTAACCTCTTATCCTAACGTTAATGCATAACCCATTTCCTGAGAACAACCCCATCCCATAATTCTAACCCTATCTCCTCGTCATCACTGTGACACCTAATCCCTAACCCTAATTCTAAACCGCTAACCCTAACCGTAACCCTACCTACAACCCTAACACTGACAGTAACCCTTACTTCTAACCCCAACGCTATGCCTAACAAAAACCCTAACACTTGACCCTAACCCTTCACCTTAACCCCTAAGCCTTACCCTAACCCTTAACCCTAATCCTAATCCTAACCATTCAACCTAACCCTAGCTCTTAAAGCTAACCCTAAACCTTACCCTCACGACTAGACCTAACCCTGACACTAACCTAACACCTAACCCTAACCAGAACCCCTAAAGCTAAGCCTGAACCCTATCCCTAACCTTAGCAGTAAACTTTAACCCTAAACCTAAGCCCAACCCGTAACCCTAATCCTATCCTTTTACCCTAAAACTAACCCCTAAACCTAACCCCTATACCTCACCCTAACTCTAACCCCAATCCTAATTCTAACCATACCCCTTCATAAAACACTAACTCCTAACCGCTAACCCTAACACTAACCAAAAACCCTAATCACTAATCCCTAACCCTAACGCTTAACCTTTACCCTAACCGTTAACCCTCACCCTAAATCTTAATACTGACCCTAACCTTAAATTTTAACTCTAAGCCTAACCCTTAACCCTACAGTATGGAAGACCCTTAATGCTAATGGGATCCCTTATCCCTAACCCTAACACTACAGCTAAAAATAACCCTAACCTTGGATCCTGAAACCTAACCCCTAACACTTACTTTAACCCCAAACCCTAACCCTAATCCTAAGCATTAAACCTAACCCTATCTCTTAACCCTAACGCTAGCCCTTACCCGAACGCCTAGATCTAACCCTAAGTCTAACCTAACGCCTTATCCTAACCTTAAGCCCTAAGGCTAACTCTAACCCTGAACCCTAAACCTACCCGTAACCCTTAACACTAGCCCTATCCGTGAACCTTAACCCTGACCCTAACTATTACCCGCACCCAAGCATTTAACCCTGACCATAACCCTAATCCTTAATGCTAACCCTAACACTAAACCCTAACCCTAAGCCCAATACTTATCCCTAATCCTATCCCTTAACCCTAACCTTAACCCTAATGCTACCCCCTAAACGTAACCCTAACCGTGACCAGTAAACCTAACCCTAAACTCTAACACAAAGCGTAGCTCATAACTCTAACCCTAAATCTAACCCTAACCCTAACCCTAACCCTAAACCCTAACTCTTAACCTTAACCCTAAGCGTTAACTCTCACGCTAACCTTTAATCCTAACCCTAATCCTAATCTTCAACCCTAAACCTAACACTTAACCCTAACCCTGTACCAAACCCTAACCCCTCATCTTAACCCTAACCGTAAACCTCAACCCTATACCAAAGTGTCACCATTAAACCTAAGAGTAACCTTTAACCCTAACCCTAATCCCTAACCCTAAGCCCTCACCCTAACACTAAACTTCATCCTTAACCCTAACCATAATCCTAACCCTAAATCTCATGCTCAGACTTCTTGCTTTCTTAGAGTTTAGAAAGCCTGCAATCCTCCCATGCCATGCGTGAAAGGAGGCTCTACCTCTGCGTCCTGCATGAAACCCACGGGCTCATACCCAGAGTATGATAGAGTGGGTTCCCGGGTACAATCCCAGCCCCCTAAACTCCCCCCGCCCGCCCAATGCAGACAGGGCCCGTGCGCTAAGCATAAACAATACCTTTAACAGATAACCCTAACCCTGAACATAACACCCAACCCTGTTCCTATTTCTCCCCTTAACACGTAAACCTCACCGTGCGCCTAACTTTAACCTCTTATCCTAACGTTAATGTATAACCCATTTCCTGAGAACAACCCCTATCCCATAATTCTAACCCTATCTCCTAGTCATCACTGTGACACCTAATGCCTAACCCTAATTCTAAACCGCTAACCCTAACCGTAACCCTACCTACAACCCTGACACTGACAGTAACCCTTACTTCTAACCCCAACGCTATGCCTAAGAAAAACCCTAAACCTTCACCCTAACCCCTAAGCCTTACCCTAACCCTTAACCCTAATCCTAATCCTAATCATTAAACCTAACCCTAGCTCTTAAAGCTAACCCTAAACCTTACCCTCACGACTAGACCTAACGCTGACACTAACCTAACACCTAACCCTAACCAGAACCCCTAAAGCTAACCCTGAACCCTATCCCTAACCCTAGCAGTAAACTTTAACCCTAAACCTAAGCCCAACCCGTAACCCTAATCCTATCCTTTTACCCTAATACTAACCCCTAAACGTAACCCCTATACCTCACCCTAACTCTAACCCCAATCCTAATTCTAACCATACCCCTTGATAAAACACTAACTCCTAACCGCTAACCCTAACACTAACCAAAAATCCTAATCACTAATCCCTAACCCTAACGCTTAACCTTTACCCTAACCGTTAACCCTCACCCTAAATCTTAACACTGACCCTAACCTTAACCTTTAACTCTAAGCCTAACCCTTAACTCTACAGTAAGGAAGACCCTTAATGCTAATGGGATCCGTTATCCCTAACCCTAACACTACAGCTAAAAATAACCCTAACCTTGGATCCTTAAACCTAACCCCTAACACTAACTTTAACCCCAAACCCTACCCTAATCCTAAGCATTAAACCTAATCCTATCTCTTAACCCTAACGCTAGCCCTTACCCTAACGCCTAGATCTAACCCTAAATCTAACCTACCGCCTAATCCTAACCTTAAGCCCTAATGGTAACTCTAACCCTGAACCCTAAACCTACCCGTAACCCTTAACACTAACCCTATCCGTGAACCTTAACCCTGACCCTAACCATTACCCGCACCCAGGCATTTAACCCTGACCCTACCCCTAGTCCTTAATGATAACCCTAACACTAAACCCTAACCCTAAGGCCAACACTTAACCGTAATCCTATCCCTTAACCCTAACCCTAACCCTAACCCTAATGCTAACCCCTAAACGTAACCCTAACCGTCACCAGTAAACCTAACCCTAACCTCTAACACAAACCATAGCACATAACTCTAACCCTAAAACTAACCCTAACCCTAAACCTAACCCTAAACACTAACTCTTAACCTTAACCCTAAGCGTTAACTCTCACGCTATCCTATAATCCTAACCCTAATCCTAATCTTCAACCCTAAACCTTACACTTAACCCTAACCCTGTACCAAACCCTAACCCCTCATCTTAACCCTAACCGTAAACCTCAACCCTAAACAAAAGTGTAACCGTTAAACCTAAGAGTAACCTTTAACCCTAACCCTAATCCCTAACCCTAAGCCCTCACCCTAACACTAAACTTCATCCTTAACCCTAACCAGAATCCTAACCCTAAATCTAATTCTCAGACTTCTTGCTTTCTTAGAGTTTAGAAAGCCTGCAATCCTCCCATGCCATGCGTGAAAGGAGGCTCTACCACTGTGTCCTGTATGAAACCCACGGACCCATACTCAGAGTATGATAGAGTGGGTTCCCGGGTACAATCCCAACCCCCAAAACTCCCTCCGCCCGCCTAATGCAGACAGGGCCCGTGCGCTAAGCATAAACAATACCTTTAACAGATAACCCTAACCCTAAACATAACACCCAACCCTGTTCCTATTTCTCCCCTTAACACGTAAACTTCACCGTGCGCCTAACTTTAACCTCTTATCCTAACGTTCATGCATAACCCATTTCCTGAGAACAACCCCTATCCCATAATTCTAACCCTATCTCCTAGTCATCACTGTGACACCTAATCCCTAACCCTAATTCCAAACCGCTAACCCTAACCGTAACCCTACCTACAACCCTAACACTGACAGTAACCCTTACTTCTAACCCCAACGCTATGCCTAACAAAAACCCTAACCCTTGACCCTAACCCTTTACCCTAACCCCTAAGACTTACCCTAACCCTTAACCCTAATCCTAATCCTAACCATTAAACCTAACCCTAGCTCTTAAAGCTAACCCTAAACCTTACCGTCACGACTAGACCTAACCCTGACACTAACCTAACACTTAACCCTCACCAGAACCCCTAAAGCTAACCCTGAACCCTATCCCTAACCCTAGCAGTAAACTTTAACCCTAAACCTAAGCCCAACCCGTAACCCTAATCCTATCCTTTTACCCTAAAACTAACCCCTAAACCTAACCCCTATACCTCACCCTAACTCTAACCCCAATCCTAATTCTAACCATACCCCTTCATAAAACACTAACCGCTAACCTAACACTAACCAAAAACCCTAGTCACTAATCCCTAACCCTAACACTTAACCTTTACCCTAACCGTTAACCCTCCCCTAAATCTTAACACTGACCCTAACCTTAACCTTTAACTCTAAGCCTAACCCTTAACCCTACAGTAAGGAAGACCCTTAATGCTAATGGGATCCCTTATCCCTAACCCTAACACTACAGCTAAAAATAACCCTAACCTTGGATCCTCAAACCTAACCCCTAACACTTACTTTAACCCCAAACCCTAACCCTAATCCTAAGCATTAAACCTAACCCTATCTCTGAACACTAACGCTAGCCCTTACCCTAACGCCTAGATCTAACCCTAAATCGAACCTACCGCCTAATCCTAACCTTAAGCCCTAATGCTAACTCTAACCCTGAACCCTAAACCTACCCGTAACCCTTAACACTAACCCTATCCGTGAACCTTAACCCTGACCCTAACCATTACCCGCACCCAAGCATTTAACCCTGACCCTACCCCTAATCCTTAATGATAACACTAACACTAAACCCTAACCCTAAGCCCAACACTTAACCCTAATCCTATCCCTTAACCCTAACCCTAACGCAAACCCCTAAACGTAACCCTAACCGTGACCAGTAAACCTAACCTTAACCTCTAACACAAACCATAGCACATAACTCTAACCCTAAAACTAAACCTAACCCCAACCCTAACCCTAAACCCTAACTCTTAACCTTAACCCTAACCATTAACTCTGACGCTAACCTTTAATCCTAACCCTAATCCTAATCTTCAACCCTAAACCTAACACTTAACCCTAACCCTGTACCAAACCCTAACCCCTCATCTTAACCCTAACCGTAAACCTCAACCCTAAACCACAGTGTAACCGTTAAACCTAAGAGTAACCTTTAACCCTAACCCTAATCCCTAACCCTAAGCCCTCACCCTTACACTAAACTTCATCCTTAACCCTAACCAGAATCCTAACCCTAAATCTCATTCTCAGACTTCTTGCTTTCTTAGAGTTTAGAAAGCCTGCAATCCTCCCATGCCATGCGTGAAAGGAGGCTCTACCACTGTGTCCTGCATGAAACCCACGGGCCCATACCCAGAGTATGATAGAGTGGGTTCCCGGGTACAATCCCAGCCCCCTAAACTCCCCCCGCCCGCCTAATGCAGACAGGGCCCGTGCGCTAAGCATAAACAAAACCTTTAACAGATAAGCCTAACCCTGAACATAACACCCAACCCTGTTCCTATTTCTCCCCTTAACACATAAACTTCACCGTGCGCCTAACTTTAACCTCTTATCCTAACGTTAATGCATAACCCATTTCCTGAGAACAACCCCATCCCAAAATTCTAACCCTATCTCCTAGTCATCACTGTGACACCTAATCCCTAACCCTAATTCTAAACCGCTAACCCTAACCGTAACCCTACCTACAACCCTAACACTGACAGTAACCCTTACTTCTAACCCCAACGCTATGCCTAACAAAAACCCTTACCCTGCACCCTAACCCCTAAGCCTTACCCTAACCCTTAACCCTAATCCTAATCCTAACCATTAAACCTAACCCTAGCTCTTAAAGATAACCCTGAACCTTGCCCTCACGACTAGACCTAACCCTGACACTAACCTAACACCTAACCCTAAGCAGAACCCCTAACGCTAAGCCTGAACCCTATCCCTAACCCTAGCAGTAAACTTTAACCCTAAAGCTAAGCCCAACCCGTAACCCTAATCCTATCCTTTTACCCTAAAACTAACCCCTAAACCTAACCCCTAACCTCACCCTACCTCTAACCCCAATCCTAATTCTAACCATACCCCTTCATAAAACACTAACTCCTATCCGCTAACCCTAACACTAACCAAAAACCCTAATCACTAATCCCTAACCCTAACGCTTAACCTTTACCCTAACCGTTAACCCTCACCCTAAATCTTAACACTGACCCTAACCTGAACCTTTAACTCTAAGCCTAACCCTTAACCCTACAGTAAGGAAGACCCTTAATGCTAATGGGATCCCTTTTCCGTAACCCTAACACTACAGCTAAAAATACCAGTAACCTTTCATCCTTAAACCTAACCCCTAACACTTACTTTAACCCCAAACCCTAACCCTAATCCTAAGCATTAAACCTAACCCTATCTCTTAACCCTAACGCTAGCCCTTACCCGAACGCCTAGATCTAACCCTAAATCGAACCTACCGCCTAATCCTAACCTTAAGCCCTAATGCTAACTCTAACCCTGAACCCTAAACCTACCCGTAACCCTTAACACTAACCCTATCCGTGAACCTTAACCCTGACCCTAACCATTACCCGCACCCAGGCATTTAACCCTGACCCTACCCCTAGTCCTTAATGCTAACCCTAACACTAAACCCTAACCCTAAGGCCAACACTTAACCCTAATCCTATCCCTTAACCCTAACCCTAACCCTAACCCTAATGCTAACCCCTAAACGTAACCCTAACCGTCACCAGTATACCTAACCCTCACCTCTAACACAAACCATAGCACATAACTCTAACCCTAAAACTAAACCTAACCCCAACCCTAACCCTAAACCCTAACTCCTAACCTTAACCCTAAGCGTTAACTCTCACGCTAACCTTTAATCCTAACCCTAATCCTAATCTTCAACCCTAAACCTAACACTTAACCCTAACCCTGTACCAAACCCTAACCCCTCATCTTAACCCTAACCGTAAACCTCAACCCTAAACCAAAGTGTAGCCGTTAAACCTAAGAGTAGCCTTTAACCCTAACCCTAATCCCTAACCCTAAGCCCTCACCCTAACACTAAACTTCATCCTTAACCCTAACCATAATCCTACCCCTAAATCTAATTCTCAGACTTCTTGCTTTCTTAGAGTTTAGAAAGCCTGCAATCCTCCCATGCCATGCGTGAAAGGAGGCTCTACCACTGTGTCCTGCATGAAACCCACGGGCCCATACCCAGAGTATGATAGAGTGGGTTCCCGGGTACAATCTCAGCCCCCTAAACTCCCCCCGCCCGCCTAATGCAGACAGGGCCCGTGCGCTAACCATAAACAATACCTTTAACAGATAACCCTAACCCTGAACATAACACCCAACCCTGTTCCTATTTCTCCCCTTAACACGTAAACCTCACCGTGCGCCTAACTTTAACCTCTTATCCTAACGTTAATGCATAACCCATTTCCTGAGAACAACCCCATCCCATAATTCTAACCCTATCTCCTCGTCATCACTGTGACACCTAATCCCTAACCCTAATTCTAAACCGCTAACCCTAACCGTAACCCTACCTACAACCCTAACACTGACAGTAACCCTTACTTCTAACCCCAACGCTATGCCAAACAAAAACCCTAACACTTGACCCTAACCCTTCACCTTAACCCCTAAGCCTTACCCTAACCCTTAACCCTAATCCTAATCCTAACCATTCAACCTAACCCTAGCTCTTAAAGCTAACCCTAAACCTTACCCTCACGACTAGACCTAACCCTGACACTAACCTAACACCTAACCCTAACCAGAACCCCTAAAGCTAAGCCTGAACCCTATCCCTAACCTTAGCAGTAAACTTTAACCCTAAACCTAAGCCCAACCCGTAACCCTAATCCTATCCTTTTACCCTAAAACTAACCCCTAAACCTAACCCCTATACCTCACCCTAACTCTAACCCCAATCCTAATTCTAACCATACCCCTTCATAAAACACTAACTCCTAACCGCTAACCCTAACACTAACCAAAAACCCTAATCACTAATCCCTAACCCTAACGCTTAACCTTTACCCTAACCATTAACCCTCACCCTAAATCTTAATACTGACCCTAACCTTAAATTTTAACTCTAAGCCTAACCCTTAACCCTACAGTAAGGAAGACCCTGAATGCTAATGGGATCCCTTATCCCTAACCCTAACACTACAGCTAAAAATAACCCTAACCTTTGATCCTGAACCCTAACCCCTAACACTTACTTTAACCCCAAACCCTAACCCTAATCCTAAGCATTAAACCTAACCCTATCTCTTAACCCTAACGCTAGCCCTTACCCTAACGCCTAGATCTAACCCTAAGTCTAACCTAACGCCTTATCCTAACCTTAAGCCCTAAGGCTAACTCTAACCCTGAACCCTAAACCTACCCGTAACCCTTAACACTAACCCTATCCGTGAACCTTAACCCTGACCCTAACTATTACCCGCACCCAAGCATTTAACCCTGACCATAACCCTAATCCTTAATGCTAACCCTAACACTAAACCCTAACCCTAAGCCCAATACTTATCCCTAATCCTATCCCTTAACCCTAACCTTAACCCTAATGCTACCCCCTAAACGTAACCCTAACCGTGACCAGTAAACGTAACCCTAACCTCTAACACAAAGCGTAGCTCATAACTCTAACCCTAAATCTAACCCTAACCCTAACCCTAACCCTAAACCCTAACTCTTAACCTTAACCCTAAGCGTTAACTCTCACGCTAACCTTTAATCCTAACCCTAATCCTAATCTTCAACCCTAAACCTAACACTTAACCCTAACCCTGTACCAAACCCTAACCCCTCATCTTAACCCTAACGGTAAACCTCAACCCTATACCAAAGTGTAACCATTAAACCTAAGAGTAACCTTTAACCCTAACCCTAATCCCTAACCCTAAGCCCTCACCCTAACACTAAACTTCATCCTTAACCCTAACCATAATCCTAACCCTAAATCTCATTCTCAGACTTCTTGCTTTCTTAGAGTTTAGAAAGCCTGCAATCCTCCCATGCCATGCGTGAAAGGAGGCTCTACCTCTGCGTCCTGCATGAAACCCACGGGCTCATACCCAGAGTATGATAGAGTGGGTTCCCGGGTACAATCCCAGCCCCCTAAACTCCCCCCGCCCGCCCAATGCAGACAGGGCCCGTGCGCTAAGCATAAACAATACCTTTAACAGATAACCTTAACCCTGAACATAACACCCAACCCTGTTCCTATTTCTCCCCTTAACACGTAAACCTCACAGTGCGCCTAACTTTAACCTCTTATCCTAACGTTAATGTATAACCCAGTTCCTGAGAACAACCCCTATCCCATAATTCTAACCCTATCTCCTAGTCATCACTGTGACACCTAATCCCTAATCCTAATTCTAAACCGCTAACCCTAACCGTAACCCTACCTACAACCCTGACACTGACAGTAACCCTTACTTCTAACCCCAACGCTATGCCTAAGAAAAACCCTAAACCTTCACCCTAACCCCTAAGCCTTACCCTAACCCTTAACCCTAATCCTAATCCTAATCATTAAACCTAACCCTAGCTCTTAAAGCTAACCCTAAACCTTACCCTCACGACTAGACCTAACGCTGACACTAACCTAACACCTAACCCTAACCAGAACCCCTAAAGCTAACCCTGAACCCTATCCCTAACCCTAGCAGTAAACTTTAACCCTAAACCTAAGCCCAACCCGTAACCCTAATCCTATCCTTTTACCCTAAAACTAACCCCTAAACGTAACCCCTATTCCTCACCCTAACTCTAACCCCAATCCTAATTCTAACCATACCCCTTGATAAAACACTAACTCCTAACCGCTAACCCTAACACTAACCAAAAATCCTAATCACTAATCCCTAACCCTAACGCTTAACCTTTACCCTAACCGTTAACCCTCACCCTAAATCTTAACACTGACCCTAACCTTAACCTTTAACTCTAAGCCTAACCCTTAACTCTACAGTAAGGAAGACCCTTAATGCTAATGGGATCCGTTATCCCTAACCCTAACACTACAGCTAAAAATAACCCTAACCTTGGATCCTTAAACCTAACCCCTAACACTAACTTTAACCCCAAACCCTACCCTAATCCTAAGCATTAAACCTAATCCTATCTCTTAACCCTAACGCTAGCCCTTACCCTAACGCCTAGATCTAACCCTAAATCTAACCTACCGCCTAATCCTAACCTTAAGCCCTAATGGTAACTCTAACCCTGAACCCTAAACCTACCCGTAACCCTTAACACTAACCCTATCCGTGAACCTTAACCCTGACCCTAACCATTACCCGCAACCAGGCATTTAACCCTGACCCTACCCCTAGTCCTTAATGATAACCCTAACACTAAACCCTAACCCTAAGGCCAACACTTAACCGTAATCCTATCCTTTAACCCTAACCCTAACCCTAACCCTAATGCTAACCCCTAAACGTAACCCTAACCGTCACCAGTAAACCTAACCCTAACCTCTAACACAAACCATAGCACATAACTCTAACCCTAAAACTAACCCTAACCCTAAACCTAACCCTAAACACTAACTCTTAACCTTAACCCTAAGCGTTAACTCTCACGCTATCCTATAATCCTAACCCTAATCCTAATCTTCAACCCTAAACCTTACACTTAACCCTAACCCTGTACCAAACACTAACCCCTCATCTTAACCCTAACCGTAAACCTCAACCCTAAACAAAAGTGTAACCGTTAAACCTAAGAGTAACCTTTAACCCTAACCCTAATCCCTAACCCTAAGCCCTCACCCTAACACTAAACTTCATCCTTAACCCTAACCATAATCCTAACCCTAAATCTAATTCTCAGACTTCTTGCTTTCTTAGAGTTTAGAAAGCCTGCAATCCTCCCATGCCATGCGTGAAAGGAGGCTCTACCACTGTGTCCTGTATGAAACCCACGGACCCATACTGAGAGTATGATAGAGTGGGTTCCCGGGTACAATCCCAACCCCCAAAACTCCCCCCCGCCTGCCTAATGCAGACAGGGCCCGTGCGCTAAGCATAAACAATACCTTTAACAGATAACCCTAACCCTGAACATAACACCCAACCCTGTTCCTATTTCTCCCCTTAACACGTAAACTTCACCGTGCGCCTAACTTTAACCTCTTATCCTAACGTTCATGCATAACCCATTTCCTGAGAACAACCCCATCCCATAATTCTAACCATATCTCCTAGTCATCACTGTGACACCTAATCCCTAACCCTAATTCCAAACCGCTAACCCTAACCGTAACCCTACCTACAAACCTAACACTGACAGTAACCCTTACTTCTAACCCCAACGCTATGCCTAACAAAAACCCTAACCCTTGACCCTAACCCTTTACCCTAACCCCTAAGACTTACCCTAACCCTTAACCCTAATCCTAATCCTAACCATTAAACCTAACCCTAGCTCTTAAAGCTAACCCTAAACCTTACCGTCACGACTAGACCTAACCCTGACACTAACCTAACACTTAACCCTCACCAGAACCCCTAAAGCTAACCCTGAACCCTATCCCTAACCCTAGCAGTAAACTTTAACCCTAAACCTAAGCCCAACCGGTAACCCTAATCCTATCCTTTTACCCTAAAACTAACCCCTAAACCTAACCCCTATACCTCACCCTAACTCTAACCCCAATCCTAATTCTAACCATACCCCTTCATAAAACACTAACCGCTAACCTAACACTAACCAAAAACCCTAGTCACTAATCCCTAACCCTAACACTTAACCTTTACCCTAACCGTTAACCCTCACCCTAAATCTTAACACTGACCCTAACCTTAACCTTTAACTCTAAGCCTAACCCTTAACCCTACAGTAAGGAAGACCCTTAATGCTAATGGGATCCCTTATCCCTAACCCTAACACTACAGCTAAAAATAACCCTAACCTTGGATCCTTAAACCTAACCCCTAACACTTACTTTAACCCCAAACCCTAACCCTAATCCTAAGCATTAAACCTAACCCTATCTCTGAACACTAACGCTAGCCCTTACCCTAACGCCTAGATCTAACCCTAAATCGAACCTACCGCCTAATCCTAACCTTAAGCCCTAATGCTAACTCTAACCCTAACCCTAACCCTAACCCTAACCCTAACCCTAACTCTGAACCCTAAACCTACCCGTAACCCTTAACACTAACCCTATCCGTGAACCTTAACCCTGACCCTAACCATTACCCGCACCCAAGCATTTAACCCTGACCCTATCCCTAATCCTTAATGATAACACTAACACTAAACCCTAACCCTAAGCCCAACACTTAACCCTAATCCTATCCCTTAACCCTAACCCTAACGCAAACCCCTAAACGTAACCCTAACCATGACCAGTAAACCTAACCTTAACCTCTAACACAAACCATAGCACATAACTCTAACCCTAAAACTAAACCTAACCCCAACCCTAACCCTAAACCCTAACTCTTAACCTTAACCCTAAGCATTAACTCTGACGCTAACCTTTAATCCTAACCCTAATCCTAATCTTCAACCCTAAACCTAACACTTAACCCTAACCCTGTACCAAACCCTAACCCCTCATCTTAACCCTAACCGTAAACCTCAACCCTAAACCACAGTGTAACCGTTAAAACTAAGAGTAACCTTTAACCCTAACCCTAATCCCTAACCCTAATCCTAACTCCTAGCCCTAGCCCTAGCCCTATCCCTAGCCCTAACCCCTAACCCTAACCTTAACCCTAACCTAACCCTAACCCCTAACCCTAACCCCTAACCCTATCCTACCCTACACTATCCCTAACCCTAACCTCTAATCCCTAACCCTAACCCCTACCCTAACCCTAACCCTAACCCTACCCCTACCCCTTACCCTACCCCTACCCCTAACCCTAACCCATAACCCTAACCAAAACCCCTAACCCTAACCATAACCCTAACGCTTAACCCTAACCCTAACCCTAACCCTAAAGCTAACCCCTAAACGTAACCCTAACCGTCACCAGTAAACCTAACCCTAACCTCTAACACAAACCATAGCACATAACTCTAACCCTAAAACTAACCCTAACCCTAAACCTAAACCTAAACCCTAACTCTTAACCTTAACCCTAAGCGTTAACTCTCACGCTATCCTATAATCCTAACCCTAATCCTAATCTTCAACCCTAAACCTTACACTTAACCCTAACCCTGTACCAAACCCTAACCCCTCATCTTAACCCTAACCGTAAACCTCAACCCTAAACAAAAGTGTAACCGTTAAACCTAAGAGTAACCTTTAACCCTAACCCTAATCCCTAACCCTAAGCCCTCACCCTAACACTAAACTTCATCCTTAACCCTAACCATAATCCTAACCCTAAATCTAATTCTCAGACTTCTTGCTTTCTTAGAGTTTAGAAAGCCTGCTATCCTCCCATGCCATGCGTGAAAGGAGGCTCTACCACTGTGTCCTGTATGAAACCCACGGACCCAAACCCAGAGTATGATAGAGTGGGTTCCCGGGTACAATCCCAGCCCCAAAACTCCCCCCCGCCCGCCTAATGCAGACAGGGCCCATGCGCTAAGCATAAACAATACCTTTAACAGATAACCCTAACCCTGAACATAACACTCAACCCTGTTCCTATTTCTCCCCTTAACACGTAAACTTCACCGTGCGCCTAACTTTAACCTCTTATCCTAACGTTAATGCATAACCCATTTCCTGAGAACAACCCCTATCCCATAATTCTAACCCTATCTCCTAGTCATCACTGTGACACCTAATCCCTAACCCTAATTCCAAACTGCTAACCCTAACCGTAACCCTACCTACAACCCTAACACTGACAGTAACCCTTACTTCTAACCCCAACGCTATGCCTAACAAAAACCCTAACCCTGCACCCTAACCCCTAAGCCTTACCCTAACCCTTAACCCTAATCCTAATCCTAACCATTAAACCTAACCCTAGCTCTTAAAGATAACCCTGAACCTTGCACTCACGACTAGGCCTAACCCTGACACTAACCTAACACCTAACCCTAAGCAGAACCCCTAAAGCTAAGCCTGAACCCTATCCCTAACCCTAGCAGTAAACTTTAACCCTAAAGCTAAGCCCAACCCGTAACACTAATCCTATCCTTTTACCCTAAAACTAACCCCTAAACCTAACCCCTATACCTCACCCTACCTCTAACCCCAATCCTAATTCTAACCATACCCCTTCATAAAACACTAACTCCTAACCGCTAACCCTAACACTAACCAAAAACCCTAATCACTAATCCCTAACCCTAACGCTTAACCTTTACCCTAACCGTTAACCCTCACCCTAAATCTTAACCCTGACCCTAAACTTAACCTTTAACTCTAAGCCTAACCCTTAACCCTACAGTAAGGAAGACCCTTAATGCTAATGGGATCCCTTTTCCGTAACCCTAACGCTACAGCTAAAAATAACAGTAACCTTTCATCCTTAAACCTAACCCCTAACACTTACTTTAACCCCAAACCCTAACCCTAATCCTAAGCATTAAACCTAACCCTATCTCTTAACCCTAACGCTAGCCCTTACCCGAACGCCTAGATCTAACCTTAAATCGAACCTACCGCCTAATCCTAACCTTAAGCCCTAATGCTAACTCTAACCCTGAACCCTAAACCTACCCGTAACCCTTAACACTAACCCTATCCGTGAACCTTAACCCTGACCCTAACCATTACCCGCACCCAGGCATTTAACCCTGACCCTACCCCTAGTCCTTAATGATAACCCTAACACTAAACCCTAACCCTAAGGCCAACACTTAATCGTAATCCTATCCCTTAACCCTAACCCTAACCCTAACCCTAATGCTAACCCCTAAACGTAACCCTAACCGTCACCAGTAAACCTAACCCTA
>NW_027182832.1:1382500-1385000 GCF_041146395.1 Eulemur rufifrons | reverse complement strand
TTTGCTGAGAACAACCCCTATCCCATAATTCTAACCCTATCTCCTAGTCATCACTGTGACACCTAATCCCTAACCCTAATTCCAAACCGCTAACCCTAACCGTAACCCTACCTACAACCCTAACACTGACAGTAACCCTTACTTCTAACCCCAACGCTATGCCTAACAAAAACCCTAACCCTTCACCCTAACCCTTCACCCTAACCCCTAAGACTTACCCTAACCCTTAACCCTAATCCTAATCCTAACCATTAAACCTAACCCTAGCTCTTAAAGCTAACCCTAAACCTTACCCTCACGACTAGACCTAACCCTGACACTAACCTAACACTTAACCCTCACCAGAACCCCTAAAGCTAACCCTGAACCCTATAGCTAACCCTAGCAGTAAACTTTAACCCTAAACCTAATCCCAACCCGTAACCCTAATCCTATCCTTTTACCCTAAAACTAACCCCTAAACCTAACCCCTATACCTCACCCTAACTCTAACCCCAATCCTAATTCTAACCATACCCCTTCATAAAACACTAACCGCTAACCTAACACTAACCAAAAACCCTAATCACTAATCCCTAACCCTAACACTTAACCTTTACCCTAACCGTTAACCCTCACCCTAAATCTTAACACTGACCCTAACCTTAACCTTTAACTCTAAGCCTAACCCTTAACCCTACAGTAAGGAAGACCCTTAATGCTAATGGGATCCCTTATCCCTAACCCTAACACTACAGCTAAAAATAACCCTAACCTTGGATCCTTAAACCTAACCCCTAACACTTACTTTAACCCCAAACCCTAACCCTAATCCTAAGCATTAAACCTAAACCTATCTCTGAACCCTAACGCTAGCCCTTACCCTAACGCCTAGATCTAACCCTAAATCGAACCTACCGCCTAATCCTAACGTTAAGCCCTAATGCTAACTCTAACCCTGAACCCTAAACCTACACGTAACCCTTAACACTAACCCTATCCGTGAACCTTAACCCTGACCCTAACCATTATCCGCACCCAAGCATTTAACCCTGACCCTACCCCTAATCCTTCATGATAACACTAACACTAAACCCTAACCCTAAGCCCAACACTTAACCCTAATCCTATCCCTTAACCCTAACCCTAATGCAAACCCCTAAACGTAACCCTAACCGTGACCAGTAAACCTAACCTTAACCTCTAAGACAAACCATAGCACATAACTCTAACCCTAAAACTAAACCTAACCCTAACCCTAACCATAAACCCTAACTCTTAACCTTAACCCTAAGCGTTAACTCTCACGCTAACCTTTAATCCTAACCCTAATCCTAATCTTCAACCCTAAACCTAACACTTAACCCTAACCCTGTACCAAACACTAACCCCTCATCTTAATCCTAACCGTAAACCTCAACCCTAAACCAAAGTGTAGCCGTTAAACCTAAGAGTAGCCTTTAACTCTAACCCTAATCCCTAACCCTAAGCCCTCACCCTAACACTAAACTTCATCCTTAACCCTAACCAGAATCCTACCCCTAAATCTAATTCTCAGACTTCTTGCTTTCTTAGAGTTTAGAAAGCCTGCCATCCTCCCATGCCATGCGTGAAAGGAGGCTCTACCACTGTGTCCTGCATGAAACCCACGGGCCCATACCCAGAGTATGATAGAGTGGGTTCCCGGGTACAATCCCAGCCCCCTAAACTCCCCCCACCCGCCTAATGCAGACAGGGCCCGTGCGCTAAGCATAAACAATACCTTTAACAGATAACCCTAACCCTGAACATAACACCCAACCCTGTTCCTATTTCTCCCCTTAACACGTAAACCTCCCCGTGCGCCTAACTTTAACCTCTTATCCTAACGTTAATGCATAACCCATTTCCTGAGAACAACCCCATCCCATAATTCTAACCCTATCTCCTAGTCGTCACTGTGACTCCTAATCCCTAACCCTAATTCTAAACCGCTAACCCTAACCGTAACCCTACCTACAACCCTGACACTGACAGTAACCCTTACTTCTAACCCCAACGCTATGCCTAACAAAAACCCTAATCCTTCACCCTAACCCTTCACCCTAACCCCTAAGCCTTAACCTAACCCTTAACCCTAATCCTAATCCTAACCATTAAACCTAACCCTAGCTCTTAAAGCTAACCCTAAACCTTACCCTCACGACTAGACCTAACCCTGACACTAACCTAACACCTAACCCTAACCAGAACCCCTAAAGCTAACCCTGAACCCTATCCCTAACCCTAGCAGTAAACTTTAACCCTAAACCTAAGCCCAACCTGTAACCCTAATCCTATCCTTTTACCCTAACACTAACCTCTAAACCTAACCCCTATACCTCACCCTAACTCTAACCCCAATCCTAATTCTAACCATACCCCTTCATAAAACACTAACTCCTAACCGCTAACCCTAACACTAACCAAAAATCCTAATCACTAATCCCTAACCCTAACGCTTAACCTTTACCCTAACCGTTAACCCTCACCCTAAATCTTA
>NW_027182832.1:1297500-1352500 GCF_041146395.1 Eulemur rufifrons | reverse complement strand
CCCTAATCCTATCCCTTAACCCTAACCCTAACCCTAATGCTACCCCCTAAACGTAACCCTAACCGTGACCAGTAAACCTAACCCTAACCTCTAACACAATCCATAGCACATAACTCTAACCCTAAAACTAACCCTAACCCTAACCCCTAACACTTAACTTTAACCCTAAGCGTTAACTCTCACGCTAACCTTTAACCTTAACCCTAATCCTAATCTTCAACCCTAAACCTAACACTTAACCCTAACACTGTACCAAACCCTAACCCCTCATCTTAACCCTAACCGTAAACCTCAACCCTAAACCAAAGTGTAACCGTTAAACCTAAGAGTAACCTTTAACCCTAACCCTAATCCCTAACCCTAAGCCCTCACCCTAACACTAAACTTCATCCTTAACCCTAACCAGAATCCTAACCCTAAATCTAATTCTCAGACTTCTTGCTCTCTTGGAGTTAAGAAAGCCTGCAATCCTCCCATGCCATGAGTGAAAGGAGGCTCTACCACTGTGTCCTGCATGAAACCCACGGGCCCATACCCAGAGTATGATAGAGTGGGTTCCCGGGTACAATCCCAGCCCCCTAAACTTCCCCCGCCCGCCTAATGCAGACAGGGCCCCTGCGCAAACATAAACAATACCTTTAACAGATAACCCTAACCCTGAACATAACACCCAACCCTGTTCCTATTTCTCCCCTTAACAGGTAAACCTCACCGTGCGCCTATCTTTAACCTCTCATCCTAACGTTAATGAATAACCCATTTCCTGAGAACAACCCCTATCCCATAATTCTAACCCTATCTCCTAGTCATCACTGTGACACCTAATCCCTAACCCTAATTCCAAACCGCTAACCCTACCCTGAACCCTACCTACAACCCTAACACTGACAGTAACCCTTACTTCTAACCCCAACGCTATGCCTAACAAAAACCCTAACCCTTCACCCTAACCCCTAAGCCTTACCCTAACCCTTATCCCTAATCCTAACCCTAACCATTAAACCTAACCCTAGCTCTTAATGCTAACCCTAAACCTTACCCTCACGACTAGACCTAACCCTGACACTAACCTAACACCTAACCCTAACCAGAACCCCTAAAGCTAACCCTGAACCCTATCCCTAACCCTAGCAGTAAACTTTAACCCTAAACCTAAGCCCAACCCGTAACCCTAATCCTATCCTTTTACCCTAAAACTAACCCCTAAACCTAACCCCTATACCTCACCCTAACTCTAACCCCAATCCTAATTCTAACCATACACCTTCATAAAACACTAACTCCTAACCGCTAACCCTAACACTAACCAAAAACCCTAATCACTAATCCCTAACCCTAACGCTTAACCTTTACCCTAACCATTAACCCTCATCCTAAATCTTAAGACTGACCCTAACCTTAACCTTTAACTCTAAGCCTAACCCTTAACCCTACAGTAAGGAAGACCCTTAATGCTAATGGGATCCCTTATCCCTAACCCTAACACTACAGCTAAAAATAATCCCAACCTTGGATCCTTAAACCTAACCCCTAACACTTACTTTAACCCCAAACCCCAACCCTAATCCTAAGCATTAAACCTAACCCTATCTCTTAACCCTAACGCTAGCCCTTACCATAACGCCTAGATCTAACCCTAAATCTAACCTACTGCCTAATCCTAACCTTAAGCTCTAATGCTAACTCTAACCCTGAACCCTGAACCTACCCGTAACCCTTAACACTAACCCTATCCGTGAACCTTAATCCTGACCCTAACCATTACGCGCACCCAAGCATTTAACCCTGACCCTAACACTAATCCTTAATGATAACCCTAACACTAAACCCTAACCCTAAGCCGAACACTTAACCCTTATCCAATCCCTTAACCCTAACCCTAACCCTAATGCTAACCCCTAAACGTAACCCTAACTGTGACCAGTAAACCTACCCCTAACCTCTAACACAAACCATAGCACATAACTCTAACCCTAAAACTAACCCTAACCCTAACCCTAACCATAAACCCTAACTCTTAACCTTAACCCTAAGCGATAACTCTCACGCTAACCTTTAATCCTAACCCTAATCTTAATCTTCATCCCTAATCCTAACACTTAACCCTAACACTGTACCAAACCCTAACCCCTCATCTTAACCCTAACCGTAAACCTCAACTCTAAACCAAAGTGTAACCGTTAAACCTAAGAGTAACCTTTAACCCTAACCCTAATCCCTAATCCTAAACCCTCACCCTAACACTAAACTTCATCCTTAACCCTAACCAGAATCCTAACCCTAAATCTAATTCTCAGACTTCTTGCTTTCTTGGAGTTTAGAAAGCCTGCAATCCTCCCATGCCATGCGTGAAAGGAGGCTCTACCACTGCGTCATGCATGAAACCCATGGGCCCATACCCAGAGTATAATAGAGTGGGTTCCCGGGTACAATCCCAGCCCCCTAAACTCCCCCCGCCGGCCCAATGCAGACAGTGCCCGTGCGCTAAGCATAAACAATACCTTTAACAGATAACCCTAACCCTGAACATAACACCCAACCCTGTTCCTATTTCTCCCCTTAACACGTAAACCTCACCGTGCGCCTAACTTTAGCCTCTTATCCTAACGTTAATGCATAACCCATTTCCTGAGAACAACCCCTATCCCATAATTCTAACCCTATCTCCTAGTCATCACTGTGACACCTAATCCCTAACCCTAATTCTGAACCGCTAACCCTAACCGTAACCCTACCTACAACCCTAACACTGACAGTAACCCTTACATCTAACCCCAAAGCTATGCCTAACAAAAACCCTAACCCATGACCCTAACCCTTCACCCTAACCACTAAGCCTTACCCTAACCCTTAACCCTAATCCTAATCCTAATCATTAAACCTAACCCTAGCTCTTAAAGCTAACCCTAAACCTTACCCTCACGACTAGACCTAACCCTGACACTAACCTAACACCTAACCCTAACCAGAACCCCTAAAGCTAACCCTGAACCCTATAGCTAACCCTAGCAGTAAACTTTAACCCTAAACCTAAGCCCAACCCGTAACCCTAATCCTATCCTTTTACCCTAAAACTAACCCCTAAACCTAACCCCTATACCTCACCCTAACTCTAACCCCAATCCTAATTCTAACCATACCCCTTCATAAAACACTAACTCCTAACCGCTAACCCTAACACTAACCAAAAACCCTAATCACTAATCCCTAACCCTAACGCTTAACCTTTACCCTAACCGTTAACCCTCACCCTAAATCTTAACACTGACCCTAACCTTAACCTTTAACTCTAAGCCTAACCCTTAACCCTACAGTAAGGAAGACCCTTAATGCTAATGGGATCCCTTATCCCTAACCCTAACACTACAGCTAAAAATAACCCTAACCTTGGATCCTTAAACCTAACCCCTAACACTTACTTTAACCCCAAACCCTAAGCCTAATCCTAAGCATTAAACCTAAACCTATCTCTTAACCCTAACGTTAGCCCTTACACTAAGGCCCAGATCTAACCCTAAATCTAACCTACCGTCTAATCCTAAACTTAAGCCCTAATGCTAACTCTAATCCTGAACCCGAAACCTACCCGTAACCCTTAACACTAACCCTATCCGTGAACCTTAACCCTGACCGTAACCATTACCCGCACCCAAGCATTTAACCCTGACCCTAACACTAATCCTTAATGCTAACCCTAACACTAAACCCTAACCTTAAGCCCAACACTTATCCCTAATCCTATCCCTTAACCCTAACCCTAACCCTAACCCTAATGCTACCCACTAAACGTAACCCTAACCGTGACCAGTAAACCTAACCCTAACCTCTAACACAAACCATAGCACATAACTCTAACCCTAAAACTAAACCTAACCCTAACCCTAAACCTAACCCTAAACCGTAACACTTAACCTTAACCCTAACCATTAACTCTCACGCTAACCTTTAATCCTAACCCTAATCCTAATCTTCAACCCTAAACCTAACACTTAACCCTAACCCTGTACCAAACCCTAACCCCTCATCTTAACCCTAACCGTAAACCTCAACCCTAAACCAAAATGTAACCGTTAAACCTAAGAGTAACCTTTAACCCTAACCCTAATCCCTAACCCTAAGCCCTCACCCTAACACTAAACTTCATCCTTAACCCTAACCAGAATCCTAACCCTAAATCTAATTCTCAGACTTCTTGCTTTCTTAGAGTTTAGAAAGCCTGCAATCCTCCCATGCCATGCGTGAAAGGAGGCTCTACCACTGAGTCCTGCATGAAACCCACGGGCCGATACCCAGAGTATGATAGAGTGGGTTCCCGGGTACAAGCCGAGCCCCCTAAACTCCCCCCGCCCGCCCAATGCAGACAGGGCCCGTGCGCTAAGCATAAACAATACCTTTAACAGATAACCCTAACCCTGAACATAACACCCAACCCTGTTCCTATTTCTCCCCTTAACACGTAAACCTCACCGTGCGCCTAACTTTAACCTCTTATCCTAACGTTAATGCATAACCCATTTCCTGAGAACAACCCCTATCCCATAATTCTAACCCTATCTCCTAGTCATCACTGTGACACCTAATCCCTAACCCTAATTCTAAACCGCTAACCCTAACCGTAACCCTACCTACAACCCTAACACTGACAGTAACCCTTACTTCTAACCCCAACGCTATGCCTAACAAAAACCCTAACCCTTGACCCTAACCCTTCACCCTAACCCCTAAGCCTTACCCTAACCCTTAACCCTAATCCTAATCCTAACCATTAAACCTAACCCTAGCTCTTAAAGCTAACCCTAAACCTTATCCTGACGACTTGACCTAACCCTGACACTAACCTAACACCTAACACTAACCAGAACCCCTAACGCTAACCATGAACCCTATCCCTAACCCTAGCAGTAAACTTTAACCCTAAACCTAAGCCCAACCCGTAACCCTAATCCTGTCCTTTTACCCTAAAACTAACCCCTAAACCTAACCCCTATACCTCACCCTAACTCTAACCCCAATCCTAATTCTAACCATACCCCTTCATAAAACACTAACTCCTAACCGCTAACCCTAACACTAACCAAAATCCCTAATCACTAATCCCTAACCCTAATGCTTAACCTTTACCCTAACCGTTAACCCTCACCGTAAATCTTAACACTGACCCTAACCTTAACCTTTAACTCTAAGCCTAACCCTTAACCCTACAGGAAGGAAGACCCTTAATGCTAATGGGATCCCTTATCCCTAACCCTAACACTACAGCTAACAATAACCCTAACCTTGGATCCTTAAACCTAACCCCTAACACTTACTTTCACCCCAAACCCTAACCCTAGTACTAAGCATTAAACCTAACCCTATCTCATAACCCTAACGCTAGCCCTTACCCTAAGGCCTAGATCTAACCCTAAATCTAACCTACCGCCTAATCCTAACCTTAAGCCCTAATGCTAACTCTAACCCTGAACCCTAAACCTAAACGTAACCCTTAACACTAACCCTATCCGTGAACCTTAACCCTGACCCTAACCATTACCCGCACCCAAGCATTTAACCCTGACCCTAACCCTAATCCTTAATGCTAACCCTAACACTAAACCCTAACCCTAAGCCCAACACTTATCCCTAATCCTATCCCTTAACCCTAACCCTAAGCCTATCCCTAATGCTACCCCCTAAACCTAACCCTAACCGTGACCAGTAAACCTAACCCTAACCTCTAACACAAACCATAGCACCTAACTCTAACCCTAAAACTAACCCTAACCCTAACCCTAACCCTAAACCCTAACTCTTAACCTCAACCCTAAGCGTTAACTCTCACGCTAACCTTTAATCCTAACCCTAATCCTAATCTTCAACCCTAAACCTAACACTTAACCCTAACCCTGTACCAAACCCTAACCCCTCATCTTAACCCTAACCGTAAACCTCAACCCTAAACCAAAGTGTAACCGTTAAACCTAAGAGTAACCTTTAACCATAACCCTAATCCCTAACCCTAAGCCATCACCCTAACATTAAACATCATCCTTAACCCTAACCAGAATCCTAACCCTAAATCTAATTCTCAGACTTCTTGCTTTCTTAGAGTTTAGAAAGCCTGCAATCCTCCCATGCCATGCATGAAAGGAGGCTCTACCACTGTGTCCTGCATGAAACCCACGGGCCCATACCCAGAGTATGATAGAGTGGGTTCCCGGGTACAATCCCAGCCCCCTAAACTCCCCCCGCCCGCCTAATGCGGACAGGGCCCGTGCGCTAAGCATAAACAATACCTTTAACAGATAACCCTAACCCTGAACGTAACACCCAACCCTGTTCCTATTTCTCCCCTTAACACGTAAACCTCACCGTGCGCCTAACTGTAACCTCTTTTCCTAACGTTAATGCATAACCCATTTCCTGAGAACAACCCCTATCCCATAATTCTAACCCTATCTCCTAGTGATCACTGTGACACCTAATCCCTAACCCTAATTCCAAACCGCTAACCCTAACCGTAACTCTACCTACAACCCTAACACTGACAGTAACCCTTACTTCTAACCCCAACGCTATGCCTAACAAAAACCCTAACCCTTCACCCTAACCCCTAAGCCTTACCCTAACCCTTAACCCTAATCCTAATCCTAACCATTAAACCTAACCCTAGCTCTTAAAGCTAACCCTAAACCTTACCCTCATGACTAGACCTAACCCTGACACTAACCTAACACCTAACCCTAACCAGAACCCCTAAAGCTAACCCTGAACCCTATCCCTAACCCTAGCAGTAAACTTTAACCCTAAACCTAAGCCCAACCCGTAACCCTAATCCTATCCTTTTGCTCTAAAACTAACCCCTAAACCTAACCCCTATACCTCACCCTAACTCTAACCCCAATCCTAATTCTAACCATACCCCTTCATAAAACACTAACTCCTAACCGCTAACCCTAACACTAACCAAAAACCCTAATCACTAATCCCTAACCCTAACGCTTAACCTTTACCCTAACCGTTAACCCTCACCCTAAATCTTAACACTGACCCTAACCTTAACCTTTAACTCTAAGCCTAACCCTTAACCCTACAGGAAGGAAGACCCTTAATGCTAATGGGATCCCTTATCCCTAACCCTAACACTACAGCTAAAAATAACCCTAACCTTGGATCCTTAAACCTAACCCCTAACACTTACTTTAACCCCAAACCCTAACCCTAATCCTAAGCATTAAACCTAACCCTATCTCTGAACCCTAACGCTAGCCCTTACCCTAACGCCTAGATCTAACCCTAAATCTAACCTACCGCCTAATCTTAACCTTAAGCCCTAATGCTAACTCTAACCCTGAACCCTAAACCTACCCGTAACCCTTAACACTAACCCTATCCGTGAGCCTTAACCCTGACCCTAACCATTACCCGCACCCAAGCATTTAACCCTGACCCTAACCCTAATCCTTACTGCTAAGCCTAACACTAAACCTTAACCCTAAGCCCAACACTTAACCCTAATCCTATCCCTTAACCCTAACCCTAACCCTAATGCTACCCCCTAAACGTAACCCTAACCGTGACCAGTAAACCTAACCCTAACCTCTAACACAAACCATACCACATAACTCTATCCCTAAAACTAACCCTAACCCTAACCCTAAACCCTAACTCTTAACCTTAACCCTAAGCGTTAACTCTCACGCTAACCTTTAATCCTAACCCTAATCCTAATCTTCAACCCTAAACCTAACACTTAACCCTAACCCTGTACCAAACCCTAACCCCTCATCTTAACCCTAACCGTAAACCTCAACCCTAAACCAAAGTGTAACCGTGAAACCTAAGAGTAACCTTTAACCCTAACCCTAATCCCTAACCCTAAGCCCTCACCCTAACACTAAATTTCATCCTTAACCCTAACCAGAATCCTAACCCTAAATCTAATTCTCAGACTTCTTGCTTTCTTAGAGTTTAGAAAGCCTGCAATCCTCCCATGCCATGCGTGAAAGGAGGCTCTACCACTGTGTCCTGCATGAAACCCACGGGCCCATACCCAGAGTATGATAGAGTGGGTTCCCGGGTACAATCCCTGCCCCCTAAACTCGCCCCGCCCGCCTAATGCAGACAGGGCCCGTGCGCTAAGCATAAACAATACCTTTAACAGATAACCCTAACCCTGAACATAACACCCAACCCTGTTCCTATTTCTCCCCTTAACACGTAAACCTCACCGTACGTCTAACTTTAACCTCTTATCCTAACGTTAATGCATAACCCATTTCCTGAGAACAACCCCTATCCCATAATTCTAACCCTATCTCCTAGTGATCACTGTGACACCTAATCCCTAACCCTAATTCCAAACCGCTAACCCTAACCGTAACCCTACCTACAACCCTAATACTGACAGTAACCCTTATTTCTAACCCCAATGCTATGCCTAACAAAAACCCTAACCCTTGACCCTAACCCTTCACCCTAACCCCTAAGCCTTACCCTAACCCTTAACCCTAATCCTAATCCTAACCATTAAACCTAACCCTAGCTCTTAAAGCTAACCCTAAACCTTACCCTCACGACTAGACCTAACCCTGACACTAACCTAACACCTAACCCTAACCAGAACCCCTAAAGCTAACCCTGAACCCTATCCCTAACCCTAGCAGTAAACTCTAACCCTAAACCTAAGCCGAACCCGTAACCCTAATCCTATACTTTTGCTCTAAAACTAACCCCTAAACCTAACCCCTATACCTCACCCTCACTCTAACCCCAATCCTAATTCTAACCATACCCCTTCATAAAACACTAACTCCTTACCGCTAACCCTAACACTAACCAAAAACCCTAATCACTAATCCCTAACCCTAACGCTTAACCTTTACCCTAACCGTTAACCCTCACCCTAAATCTTAACACTGACCCTAACCTTAACCTTTAACTCTAAGCCTAACCCTTAACCCTACAGGAAGGAAGACCCTTAATGCTAATGGGATCCCTTATCCCTAACCCTAACACTACAGCTAAAAATAACCCTAACCTTGGATCCTTAAACCTAACCCCTAACACTTACTTTAACCCCAAACCCTAACCCTAATCCTAAGCATTAAACCTAACCCTATCTCTTAACCCTAACGCTAACCCTTACCCTAACGCCTAGATCTAACCCTAAATCGAACCTACCGCCTAATCCTAACCTTAAGCCCTAATGCTAACTCTAACCCTGAACCCTAAACCTACCCGGAACCCTTAACACTAACCCTATCCGTGAACCTTAACCCTGACCCTAACCATTACCCGCACCCAAGCATTTAACCCTGACCCTAACCCTAATCCTTACTGCTAAGCCTAACACTAAACCCTAACCCTAAGCCCAACAGTTATCCCTAATCCTATCCCTTAACCCTAACCCTAACCCTAAGGCTACCCCCTAAACGTAACCCTAACCGTGACCAGTAAACCTAACCCTAACCTCTAACACAAACCATACCACATAACTCTATCCCTAAAACTAACCCTAACCCTAACCCTAAACCCTAACTCTTAACCTTAACCCTAAGCGTTAACTCTCACGCTAACCTTTAATCCTAACCCTAATCCTAATCTTCAACCCTAAACCTAACACTTAACTCTAACCCTGTACCAAACCCTAACCCCTCATCTTAACCCTAACCGTAAACCTCAACCCTAAACCAAAGTGTAACCGTTAAACCTAAGAGTAACCTTTAACCCTAACCCTAATCCCTAACCCTAAGCCCTCACCCTAACACTAAACTTCATCCTTAACCCTAACCAGAATCCTAACCCTAAATCTAATTCTCAGACTTCTTGCTTTCTTAGAGTTTAGAAAGCCTGCAATCCTCCCATGCCATGCGTGAAAGGAGGCTCTACCACTGTGTCCTGCATGAAACCCACGGGCCCATACCCAGAGTATGATAGAGTGGGTTCCCGGGTACAATCCCAGCCCCCTAAACTCCCCCCGCCCGCCTAATGCAGACAGGGCCCGTGCGCTAAGCATAAACAATACCTTTAACAGATAACCCTAACCCTGAACATAACACCCAACCCTGTTCCTATTTCTCCCCTTAACACGTAAACCTCACCGTGCGCCTAACTGTAACCTCTTATCCTAACGTTAATGCATAACCCATTTCCTGAGAACAACCCCTATCCCATAATTCTAACCCTATCTCCTAGTCATCACTGTGACACCTAATCCCTAACCCTAATTCTAAACCCCTAACCCTAACCGTAACCCTACCTACAACCCTAATACTGACAGTAACCCTTACTTCTTACCCCAACGCTATCCCTAACAAAAACCCTAACCCTTCACCCTAACCCCTAAGCCTTACCCTAACCCTTAACCCTAATCCTAATCCTAACCATTAAACCTAACCCTAGCTCTTAAAGCTAACCCTAAACCTTACCCTCACGACTAGACCTAACCCTGACACTAACCTAACACCTAACCCTAACCAGAACCCCTAAAGCTAACCCTGAACCCTATCCCTAACCCTATCAGTAAACTTTAACCCTAAACCTAAGCCCAACCCGTAACCCTAATCCTATCCTTTTACCCTAAAACTAACCCCTAAACCCAACCCCTATACCTCACCCTGACTCTAACCCCAATCCTAATTCTAACCATACCCCTTCATAAAACACTAACTCCTAACCGCTAACCCTAACACTAACCAAAAACCCTAATCACTAATCCCTAACCCTAACGCTTAACCTTTACCCTAACCGTTAACCCTCACCCTAAATCTTAACACTGACCCGAACCTTCACCTTTAACTCTAAGCCTAACCCTTAACCCTACAGTAAAGAAGACCCTTAATGCTAATGGGATCCCTTATCCCTAACCCTAACACTACAGCTAAAAATAACCCTAACCTTTGATTCTTAAACCTAACCCCTAACACTTACTTTAACCCCAAACCCTAACCCTAATCTAAGCATTAAACCTAACCCTATCTCTTAACCCTAACGCTAACCCTTACCCTAACGCCTAGATCTAACCCTAAATATGACCTACCGCCTAATCCTAACCTTAAGCCCTAATGCTAACTCTAACCCTGAACCCTAAACCTACCCGTAACCCTTAACACTAACCCTATCCCTAACCCCCTTACCCTAACTCTGTTAACCCTAACCCTCAACCCTGACCCTAACCTTAAACCTTAATCCTAACCATGCGTGAGATGAGCCTCTGCCTTTGTCCTGCGTGACAGTTCAAGCCCAACACCCAGGGTACGATGAAGTGGGGACACAGCCTTGCTCCACACCCATAGTGCCCCGTACGTTAGACAGGGCCCGTGCCCTAACACACACCGTTAAACGTAAGCCCTAACCCTATCACTAAACCAAAACCTTCGTAAGCCCCGAATCTAACTCCTAACAGTAACCCTAATCCCTGACCCTTACTCTTGCCTCTCACCCTAAACCTAAACCCAACCACTAAACATAATCCTAATCTCTAACCCTAACAGTAATCCTAACCCTAATTCTAAGCTAAAACTCTAACCCCTAAATCTAATCCTAGTCCCTAACACCTAACCTTACCCTAAACCGAATTCCAATTCTCAGACTTTTTCAATTCAAAAACTCAAAAAAGCCTAGAATCCACCAATGACGTGTCTGAGATGAGCGTCCGCCCCTATGTCCTGCATGACAGGCAGGCGCCAATGCCCAGGGTACTATGGAGTGGAGTCCTGGGGTCTGTAGGCTTGCTAAACTCCAGTTTGGAAGAATTGCTATAGTCATATATAGGGATGCTTACATTTACTTATAGAAAGCAACTATTGATGTGTGATTTGTAGGCTTGCCTTACTCTAGTTTGGATGAAGAAGCTGAATCATATATAGGAATATTAGCTTTGAGTTAGAGGAAGCATCTATGGGGGGTGCTTTTTTGGCTTGTTAAACTCTGGTTTGGAAGAAGTTCGAGAGTCTTATATAGGAACGATATCATTCATTCAGAGAAAGCAATTATAGGGAGTTGGTTTGTAGGCTTGCTAAGCTCTAGTTTGGAGGAAGGCGAGAGTCATATATAGAACGCTTACGTTCACATAAAGCGTCTACGGGGGGACGGTTTCTAGGCTTCCTAAACTCTAGCTTGGAAAAAGAGGACAGTTATGTATAGGAACTCTCGGCGGGGGATTTGTAGCATTGCTAAAATCTTAGATTGGAAAAGTTGCGAGAGTCATACATAGGAATGTTAACATTCACTCAATGAAAGCAACTATAAGGGGTGCTTTCCAGGCTGGCTACACTCTAATTTGGAAAAAGTGCGACAGTCATATATAGGAAGGCTTATATTCACTCAGACAAAGCAATTATGTGTAGGTGTATAGTAGGCATGCTAACTCTAGTTTGGAAAATTTCGAGAGCCATGTATAAGAAAGCTTACAGTAACTTAGAGAAAGCAACGAACAGGGGTGGAGTGTAGACTTGCTAAACTCTAGTTTGGAGGAAGTGCCATAGTCATATATAGGAACGCTTAAATTCATTCAGAGAAAACAGCTGTCGGGGATTTGTTTGTAGACTTATTCAACTCTAGTTTGGAAGAAGTGCGAGAGACATATATAGGAATGTTTACATTGACTCAAAGAAAGCAACTATGGGGGAGTGTTATTTTGGCATGCCAGATGCTAGTTAGGAAGAGGTACAAGACTCATATATAGGAACGCTTACATTCACACAGCGAGAGCAACTACGGAGTAGTGTCAGGTAGACATATTAAAGTCTAGCTTGGGAGAAGTTCCAGAGTCCTATATAGGAAAGGTAACAGCCACTTTGAAAAAGCAAGTCTTGGCGGGTGGTTTGTAGGCCTGCAAAACCTTGTTTTGGTTGAAGTGTGAGAATCATATATGAGAACGCTTACATTCACTCAGAGAAAGCAACGATGGGGTTGTTTGTAGGCTTACTAAACTGCAGTTTAGAAGAAGCAGGAGAATCACATATAGGAGCACATACATTTTGACGCACTGAAAGTAACTATGGGGTGGTGTTTTATAGGCATGCTAAACTCTAGTTTGGATGAAGTTTGAGAATCACATATAAGAAAGCTTAGAGTCACTTAGAGAAAGCAAATCTCTGGGTGTGGAATGTAGGCCTGCTAAACTCTATTTTGGTTTAAGAGTGAGAGTCATATATGGGAAGGCTTACATTCCCTCAGAGAAAGCAATGACGGCGTGGTGGTTTGTAGGCATACTAAACTCTAGTTTGGAAGAAGTAGGAGAATGATATATGGGAACGCTTACATTCACGTAGAGAAAGCAATTATGGGGTGGCGTTTTTGTAGCCATGCTAATCTCTAGTTTGGAAGAAGTTAAGGAGTAATATATAGGAAAGGGTACAGTCATAGAAACCAACTCTCGGGGGATGTTTTGTACACCTGCAAAACTCCAGTTTGGAAGAAGGGGGAGAGTCATATTGGGGACCGCGTGCATTCACTCAGAGAAATCAACGATGGGATTGTGATTTGTAGGCATAGTCAACTCTAGTTTGGAAGAAGTACGAGAATCGTATATAGGAAAGCTTACCTTCACACAGAGAAAGCAACTATGGAGTGATGTTTGTATGCCTACTAAAATATAGTTTGGAGGAAGTTCGAGAGCCATATCTGGGAAGCTTACAGTCACTTAGAGAAAGCAACTCTCGGGGGTGTTTCGTAGGCCTGCTAAATTCTATTTTCAATGAAGTGTTAGAATAATATATGGGAACTCAGTGAAAGCAACGTTGTGGTTGTGGTTCCTAGGCATACTAACCTGTAATTTGGAAAAAGCAAGAGAATCACATGTAGAATCGCTTACATTCCGGCACCGAATGCAACTATGGGGTGGTGTTTTGTAGGGTGCAAAACTCTAGTTTGGACGAAGTTTGAGAGTCATATATAGGAAAGTTTACAGTCACGTAGAGAAAGCAACTCTCTGGGTGTGGAATGTAGAGTTATTTTGGTTGAAATAGTTATTTTGGTTGAAGTGTGAGAGTCATATATGGGAACGCTTACATTCACTCAGAGAAAACAACGTTTGGGTGGTGGTTTGTAGGGCATACTAAACTGTAGTTTGGAAGAAGTACGAGAGTCCTATATAGGAACACTTACATTCACACAGAGAAAGCACTTATGGCATCAGGTTTTGTAGGCATGCTAAACTGCAGTTTGGAAGAAGTTGGAGAACCTTATACAGGAAAGATTACCGTCACCTAGGGAAAGCAACTCTCGGGAGATTTTTTTTGTACACATGCTAAACTCTAATTTGGATGAAGTGTGAGAGTCAAACATGGGACCGCTTACATTCCCTCAGAGAAACAACACTGGGGTGGTTTTTGTAGGCATACTAAATAGTTTGGAAGAAGTACGAGAATGATATTTGGGAAGGCTTACATTCACACAGAGAAAGCAACTACGGGGTGGTGTTTTGTAAGCATGCTATAGTTTGGAAGAAGTTCCAAACCTGAACAGTCATTTAGAGAAAGCAACTCTTGGTGGGTGATTTTTAGGTCTGCTAAATTGTATTTTGAAAGAAGTACCAGAGTCATATATACTAATGCTTACATTCATGCAAAGAAAAAACCATGGGGTGATGTTTTGTGGGCATGTTAACCTGTAGTTTGGAAGAAGTTGGAGAGTCTTATTTAGGAAAGCTTACAGTCACCTAGAGAAAGTAACTCTCGGGAGAGCCTTTCTTGGCCTGCTAAACTCTACTTTGCATCAATTGTGAGAGTCAAACATGGGAATGCTTTCATTCATTCAGAGAACGCAACGTTTGGGTGGTGGTTTGTAGGCATTCTAAACTGTATTTTGGAGGAAGTACGAGAGTCATGTATATGAACGCTTACATTCAGGCAGAGAAAGCAACTCTGGGGTCGTATTTTGTTGGCATGCTAAACTGTGGTTTGGAAGAAGTTCGAGAGTCTTATATAGGAAAGATTACAGTGACACAGAGAAAACAACTCTCGGAAGTTTATTTGTAGGCCTGCTAAACTCTAACTTGGATGAAATGTGAGAACACTTGCATTCATTCACTCAGAGAAAGAAACATGGTGATGGTTTGAAGGCATAATAACTGTAGTTGGGAAGAAGTAGGAGAGTCATATATATGAACCGTTACATTCACGCAGAGAACGCAACTGTGGGGTGACGATGTATGCATGTTAATCTGTAGTTTGGAGGAAGTGCGAGAGTCATATCTGGGGAAAATTACAGTCACTTAGGGAAAGAACCATCCTGGGTTGGTTTGTAGATCTGCTAAATTCTATTTTGGAAACAGAGTGTGAGTCATATATGGGAACGCTTATGTTCACTCATAGAAAGCAACCACTGCGTGGTGTTTTGTTGGCATGGTGTAGTTTGAAAGAAGTTGGAGATTCTCATATAGGAAAGTTTAGAATCACCTAGAGAAAGCAAATCACGGGGTGTTGTTTGTAGGCCTGCTAAACTCTAATTTAGATGAAGTGAGAGAGGCATATATATGAACGCTTATATTGATGCAGAGAAAGCAACTATGGGGTGGTGTTTTGTAGGCATGCTAAAATATAATTTGGAAGAAGTTCGAAAACAGACAGTCACTTAGAGAAAGCCACTCTCGGCGGTTGATTTTTCAGTGTGCTAAATTGTATTATGAAAGAAGTACCAGAGTCATATATACAAACGCTTACATTCATGCAGAGAAAGCAACTGTGGGGTGGTGTTTTCTAGGCATGCTAAACTCTAGTTTGGACGAAGTTTGAGAATCACATATAAGAAAGCTTAGTCGCTTAAAGCAAATCTCTGGGTGTGGAATGTAGGCGTGCTAAACTCTATTTTGGTTTCGGAGTGAGAGTCATATATGGGAAGGCTTACATTCGCTCAGAAAAAGCAACGATGGTGTGGTGGTTTGTAGGCATACTGAACTCTAGTTTGGAAGATGTAGGAGAATGATATATGGGAACGCTTACATTCATGCAGAGAAAGCAATTATGGGGTGGCTTTTTTGTAGCCATGCTAATCTCTATTTTGCAAGAAGTTAAAGAGAAATATATAGGAAAGCGTACCGTCATTTATAGAAACCAACTTTCGGGGGATGGTTTGTAGGCCTGCAAAACTCTACTTTGGAAGAAGGGGGAGAATCATATGGGGGACTGGGTACATTCACTCGGAGAAATCAACGATGGGGTTGTGGTTTGTAGGCATACTAAACTCTAGTTTGGAAGAAGGACGAGAATCATATATAGGAACGCTTACATTCATGCAGAGAAAGCAACTATGGAGTGATGTTTGTATGCCTACTAAACGATAGATTGGAGGATGCTCGAGAGTCATATCTGGAAAGCTTACATTCATTTAGAGAAAGCAACTCTCTGGGGGTGGTTCGTAGGCCTGCTAAACTCTATTTTCAATGAAGTGTTCGAATCATATACAGGAACGCTTACATTCACTCAGAGAAAGCAACGTTGGGGTGGCCGTTTTTGAGCATACTAAACTCTACTTTGGAAGAGGTACGAGAGACAAATACTAACGCTTACATTAACACAGAGAAAGCAAATACGGGGTGCTGTAGTGCAGGCATGCTAAAGTATAGATTAGAAGAAGTTCGAAAGCTGACAGTCACTTAGAGAAAGCAACTCTTGGCGGGTGATTTTTAGGTCTGCTAAATTGTATTTTGAAAGACGTACCAGAGTCATATACAAACGCTTACATTCATGCAGAGAAAGAAACTATGGGGTGATGTGTTGTGGGGATGCTAAACTGCAGTTTGGAAGGTGTTCGAGAGTGTTATATAGGATAGCTTACAGTCACCTAGAGAAAGCAACACTCGGGACAGCTTTACAAGCCTCTAAACACTAATTAGCAGCAATTGTGAGAGTCAAACATGGGAACGCTTACATTCACTCAGAGAACGCAACGTTTGGGTGGCTGGTTTTTAAGCATTCTAAACTGTATTTTGGAGGAAGTAGGAGAGTCATATATACGAATGCTTACATTCATGCAGAGAAAGCAACTCTGGGGTCGTATTTTGTTGGCATGCTAAACTGTGGTTTGGAAGAAGTTCGAGAGTCTTATATAGGAAAGATTACAGTGACACAGAGAAAACAACTCTCGGAAGTTTATTTGTAGGCCTGCTAAACTCTAACTTGGATGAAATGTGAGAACACTTGCATTCATTCACTCAGAGAAAGAAACATGGTGATGGTTTGAAGGCATAATAACTGTAGTTGGGAAGAAGTAGGAGAGTCATATATATGAACCGTTACATTCACGCAGAGAACGCAACTGTGGGGTGACGATGTATGCATGTTAATCTGTAGTTTGGAGGAAGTGCGAGAGTCATATCTGGGGAAAATTACAGTCACTTAGGGAAAGAACCATCCTGGGTTGGTTTGTAGATCTGCTAAATTCTATTTTGGAAACAGAGTGTGAGTCATATATGGGAACGCTTATGTTCACTCATAGAAAGCAACCACTGCGTGGTGTTTTGTTGGCATGGTGTAGTTTGAAAGAAGTTGGAGATTCTCATATAGGAAAGTTTAGAATCACCTAGAGAAAGCAAATCACGGGGTGTTGTTTGTAGGCCTGCTAAACTCTAATTTAGATGAAGTGAGAGAGGCATATATATGAACGCTTATATTGATGCAGAGAAAGCAACTATGGGGTGGTGTTTTGTAGGCATGCTAAAATATAATTTGGAAGAAGTTCGAAAACAGACAGTCACTTAGAGAAAGCCACTCTCGGCGGTTGATTTTTCAGTGTGCTAAATTGTATTATGAAAGAAGTACCAGAGTCATATATACAAACGCTTACATTCATGCAGAGAAAGCAACTGTGGGGTGGTGTTTTCTAGGCATGCTAAACTCTAGTTTGGACGAAGTTTGAGAATCACATATAAGAAAGCTTAGTCGCTTAAAGCAAATCTCTGGGTGTGGAATGTAGGCGTGCTAAACTCTATTTTGGTTTCGGAGTGAGAGTCATATATGGGAAGGCTTACATTCGCTCAGAAAAAGCAACGATGGTGTGGTGGTTTGTAGGCATACTGAACTCTAGTTTGGAAGATGTAGGAGAATGATATATGGGAACGCTTACATTCATGCAGAGAAAGCAATTATGGGGTGGCTTTTTTGTAGCCATGCTAATCTCTATTTTGCAAGAAGTTAAAGAGAAATATATAGGAAAGCGTACCGTCATTTATAGAAACCAACTTTCGGGGGATGGTTTGTAGGCCTGCAAAACTCTACTTTGGAAGAAGGGGGAGAATCATATGGGGGACTGGGTACATTCACTCGGAGAAATCAACGATGGGGTTGTGGTTTGTAGGCATACTAAACTCTAGTTTGGAAGAAGGACGAGAATCATATATAGGAACGCTTACATTCATGCAGAGAAAGCAACTATGGAGTGATGTTTGTATGCCTACTAAACGATAGATTGGAGGATGCTCGAGAGTCATATCTGGAAAGCTTACATTCATTTAGAGAAAGCAACTCTCTGGGGGTGGTTCGTAGGCCTGCTAAACTCTATTTTCAATGAAGTGTTCGAATCATATACAGGAACGCTTACATTCACTCAGAGAAAGCAACGTTGGGGTGGCCGTTTTTGAGCATACTAAACTCTACTTTGGAAGAGGTACGAGAGACAAATACTAACGCTTACATTAACACAGAGAAAGCAAATACGGGGTGCTGTAGTGCAGGCATGCTAAAGTATAGATTAGAAGAAGTTCGAAAGCTGACAGTCACTTAGAGAAAGCAACTCTTGGCGGGTGATTTTTAGGTCTGCTAAATTGTATTTTGAAAGACGTACCAGAGTCATATACAAACGCTTACATTCATGCAGAGAAAGAAACTATGGGGTGATGTGTTGTGGGGATGCTAAACTGCAGTTTGGAAGGTGTTCGAGAGTGTTATATAGGATAGCTTACAGTCACCTAGAGAAAGCAACACTCGGGACAGCTTTACAAGCCTCTAAACACTAATTAGCAGCAATTGTGAGAGTCAAACATGGGAACGCTTACATTCACTCAGAGAACGCAACGTTTGGGTGGCTGGTTTTTAAGCATTCTAAACTGTATTTTGGAGGAAGTAGGAGAGTCATATATACGAATGCTTACATTCATGCAGAGAAAGCAACTCTGTGGTCGTATTTTGTTGGCATGCTAAACTGTGGTTTGGAAGAAGTTCGAGAGCCTTATATAGGAAAGATTACAGTGACACAGAGAAAACAACTCTCTGTAGTTTCTTGGTAGGTCTGCTAAACTGTGATTTGGATGAAGTGTGAGAACGCTTGCATTCACTGAGAAAGAACTTTGTCGTGGTGGTTTGTAGGAATAACAACTGTAGTTCGAAGAAGTAGGAGAGTCATATATGAACGGTTACATTCACGCAGAGAAAGCAACTGTGGGGTGGCGTATGTAATCATCATAATCTGTAGTTTGGAGGAAGTTCGAGAGTCATATCTGGGGAAAATTAGAGTCACATAGAGAAAGGAACAATCGGGGGCTGGTGTGTAGGTCTGCTAAATTCTATTTTGGAAGAAGAGTGAGAGTCATATATGGGAACGCTTATGTTGACTCAGAGAAATCAACGATGGGGCGCTGTATTGTTGGCATGCTAAACTGTAGTTTGGAAGAAGTTCGAGAGTCTTATATAGGAAAGTTTACAGTCACCTAGAGAAAGCAACTCACAGGAGGTGTTTTGTAAGCCGCTAAACTCTAATTTGGATGAAGTGAAAGAGGCATACATGGATACGCTTCATTCACTCAGAGAAAGGTAAATTGGGGTGCCGGTTTGTAGGTATACTAACTCCAGTTTGGAAGAAGTACTAGAGTCATATATATGAACGCTTATATGGACGCAGAGAAAGCAAGTATGGGGTGGTGTTTTGTAGGCCTGCTAAAATATAGTTTGGAAGAAGTTCGAAAGCAGACAGTCACTTAGAGAAAGCAACTCTCGGCGGTTCATTTTTCGGTCTGCTGAATTGTATTTTGAAAGAAATACCAGAGTCATATATTCAAACGCTTACATTCATGCAGAGAAAGCAACTCTGGGGTGGTGTTTTCTAGGCATGCTAAACTGTAGTTTGGACGAAGTTTGAGAATCACATATAAGAAAGCTTAGAGTCGCTTAAAGCAAATCTCTGGGTGTGGAATGTAGGCGTGCTAAACTCTATTTTGGTTTCGGAGTGAGAGTCATATATGGGAAGGTTTACATTCACTCAGAGAAAGCAACGATGGTGTGGTGGTTTGTAGGCATACTGAACTCTAGTTTGGAAGAAGTAGGAGAATGATATATGGGAACGCTTACATTCATGCAGAGAAAGCAATTATGGGGTGGCTTTTTTGTAGCCATGCTAATCTCTATTTTGCAAGAAGTTAAAGAGAAATATATAGGAAAGCGTACCGTCATTTATAGAAACCAACTTTCGGGGGATGGTTTGTAGGCCTGCAAAACTCTACTTTGGAAGAAGGGGGAGAATCATATGGGGGACTGGGTACATTCACTCGGAGAATTCAACGATGGGGTTGTGGTTTGTAGGCATACTAAACTCTAGTTTGCAAGAAGGACGAGAATCATATATAGGAACGCTTACATTCATGCAGAGAAAGCAACTATGGAGTGATGTTTGTATGCCTACTAAACGATAGATTGGAGGATGCTCGAGAGTCATATCTGGAAAGCTTACATTCATTTAGAGAAAGCAACTCTCTGGGGGTGGTTCGTAGGCCTGCTAAACTCTATTTTCAATGAAGTGTTCGAATCATATACAGGAACGCTTACATTCACTCAGAGAAAGCAACGTTGGGGTGGCCGTTTTTGAGCATACTAAACTCTACTTTGGAAGAGGTACGAGAAACATAAATACGAACGCTTACATTAACACAGAGAAAGCAAATACGGGGTGCTGTAATGCAGGCATGCTAAACTATAGATTGGAAGATGTTCGAAAGCTGACAGTCACTTAGAGAAAGCAACTCTTGGCGGGTGATTTTTAGGTCTGCTAAATTGTATTTTGAAAGACGTACCAGAGTCATATACAAACGCTTACATTCATGCAGAGAAAGAAACTATGGGGTGATGTGTTGTTGGCATGCTAAACTGCCGTTTGGAAGGAGTTCGAGAGTGTTATATAGGATAGCTTACAGTCACCTAGAGAAAGCAACACTCGGGACAGCTATACAAGCCTCTAAACACTAATTAGCAGCAATTGTGAGAGTCAAACATGGGAACGCTTACATTCACGGAGAGAACACAACGTTTAGGTGGTGGTTTGTAGGCATAATAACTGTAGTTCGGAAGAAGTAGGAGAGTCATATATATGAACGGTTACATTCACGCAGAGAAAGAAACTGTTGGGTGGTGTATGTACGCATGTTAATCTATACTTTGGAGGAAGTTCGAGAGTCATGTCTGGGGAAAATTGCAGTCACTTAGAGAAAGAACAATCCGGGGCCGTTTTGTAGATCTGCTAAATTCTATTTTGGAAGAAGAGTGAAATTCATATGTGGGAACGCTTATGTTCACTCAGAGAAATCAACGATGGGGCAGTGTTTCGTTGGGATGCTAAAGTGTAGTTTGGAAGAAGTTCGCGAGTCTTATATAAGAAAGCTTACAGTCACCTAGAGAAAGTAACTCTCGGCAGATTGTTTCTAAGCGTGCTAAACTCTAATTTGCATCAATTGTGAGAGTCAAACGGGAACGCTTACATTCACTCAGAGAACGCAACGTTTGGGTGGTGGTTTGTAAGCATTCTAAACTGTATTTTGGAGGAAGTAGGAGAGTCATATATACGAATGCTTACATTCACGCAGAGAAAGCAACTCTGTGATCGTATTTTGTTGGCATGCTAAACTGTGGTTTGGAAGAAGTTCGAGAGCCTTATATAGGAAAGATTACAGTGACACAGAGAAAACAACTCTCTGTAGTTTGTTGGTAGGTCTACTAAACTGTAATTTGGATGATGTGTGAGAACGCTTGCATTCACTCAGAGAAAGAACTTTGTCGTGGTGGTTTGTAGGAATAACAACTGTAGTTCGAAGAAGTAGGAGAGTCATATATGAACGGTTACATTCACGCAGAGAAAGGAACTGTGGGGTGGCGTATGTAACCATCATAATCTGTAGTTTGGAGGAAGTTCGAGAGTCATATCTGGGGAAAATTAGAGTCATTTAGAGAAAGGAACAATCGGGGGCTGGTGTGTAGGTCTGCTAAATTCTATTTTGGAAAAAGAGTGAGAGTCATATATGGGAACGCTTATGTTCACTCAGAGAAATCAACGATGGGGCGCTGTATTGTTGGCATGCTAAACTGTAGTTTGGAAGAAGTTCGAGAGTCTTATATAGGAAAGTTTACAGTCACCTAGAGAAAGCAACTCACAGGAGGTGGTTTGTAAGCCGCTAAACTCTAATTTGGATGAAGTGAAAGAGGCATACATGGATACGCTTCATTCACTCAGAGAAAGGTAAATTGGGGTGCCGGTTTGTAGGTATACTAACTCCAGCTTGGAAGAAGTACTAGAGTCATATATATGAACGCTTATATGGACGCAGAGAAAGCAACTATGGGGTGGTGTTTTGTAGGCCTGCTAAAATATAGTTTGGAAGAAGTTCGAAAGCAGACAGTCACTTAGAGAAAGCAACTCTTGGCGGTGGATTTTTAGGTCTGCTAAATTGTATTTTGAAAGAAGTACCAGAGTCATATATTCAAACGCTTACATTCATGCAGAGAAAGGAACTGTGGGGTGGTGTTTTCTAGGCGTGCTAAACTCTAGTTTGGACGAAGTTTGAGAATCACATATAAGAAAGCTTAGAGTCACTTAGAGAAAGCAAATCTCTGGGTGTGGAATGTAGGCGTGCTAAACTCTATTTTGGTTTAGATTGAGAGTCATATATGGAAAGGGTTACATTCACTCAGAGAAAGCAACGATGGTGTGGTGGTTTGTAGGCATACTAAACTCTAGTTTGGAAGAAGTAGGAAAATGATATATGGGAACGCTTACATTCATGCAGAGAAAGCAATTATGGGGTGGCTTTTTTGTACCCATGCTAATCTCTAGTTTGGAAGAAGTTATATAGGAAAGCGTACACTCATTTATAGAAACCAACTTTCGGGGGATGAAGGGTAGGCCTGCAAAACTCTACTTTGGAAGAAGTGGGAGAGTCATATTGGGGACCACGTACATTGACTCAGAGAAATCGAGGATGGGGTTGTGTTTTGTAGGCATACTAAACTCTAGTTTGGAGAAAGTACGAGAATCATATATAGGAACGCTTACATTCATGCAGAGAAAGCAACTATGGAGTGAGGTTTGTATGCCTACTAAACTATAGTTTGGAGGAAGTTTAGAATCTTATATAGCAAAGCTTACAGTCACCTAGAGAGAGCAACTCTTGGGAGATGGTTTCTAAGCCTGATAATTTGCACCAACTCTTAAAGTCAAGTATGGGAAGGTTTACATCCACTCAGAACGCAAGGTTTGGGTTGCAGTTTGTGGCCTTAATTGTAGTTCGGAAGAAGTAGGAAAGTCATATATATGAACGGTTACATTCACGCAGACAAACCAGCTATGGAGTGATGTGTGTATGCCTACTAAACTATAGTTTGGAGGATGTTCGAGAGTCATATCTGGAAAGCTTACAGTCATTTAGAGAAAGCAACTCTCGGGGGGTGGTTCGTAGGCCTGCTAAACTCTATTTTCAAAGAAGTGTTAAAATCATATACAGGAACGCTTACATTCACTCAGAGAAAGCAACGTTGGGGTGGCCGTTTGTGAGCATACTAAACTCTACTTTGGAAGAGGTACAAGAGACATAAATACGAACGCTTACATTAACACAGAGAAAGCAAATACGGGGTGCTGTAGTGCAGGCATGCTAAACTATAGATTGGAAGAAGTTCGAAAGCTGACAGTCACTTAGAGAAAGCAACTCTTGGCGGGTGATTTTTTAACTCTGCTAAATTGTATTTTGAAAGACGTGTCAGAGTCTTATATACAAACGCTTACATTCATGCGTAGAAAGAAACTATGGGGTGATGTGTTGTGGGGATGCTAAACTGCAGTTTGGAAGAAGTTCGAGAGTGTTATGTAGGATAGCTTACAGTCACCTAGAGAAAGCAACACTCAGGAGAGCTTTGCAAGCCTGCTAAACTCTAACAAGCAGCGATTGTGAGAGTCAAACATGGGAACGCTTACATTCACTCAGAGAACACAACGTTTGGGTGGTGGTTTGTAGGCATAATAACTGTAGTTCGGAAGAAGTAGGAGAGTCATATATGAACGGTTACATTCACGCAGAGAAAGCAACTGTTGGGTGGCGTATGTATGCATGCTAATCTGTAGTTTGGAGGAATTTCGAGAGTCATATCTGGGGAAAATTACAGTCACTTAGAGAAAGCAACCATCGGGGGCCATTTTGTAGATCTGCTAAATTCTATTTTGAAAGAAGAATGAGAGTCATATATGAGAACGCTTATGATCACGAAGAGAAATCAACTATGGGGCGGTGTTTTGTTGGCATGCTAAACTGTAGTTTGGAAGAAGTTCGCGAGTCTTACATAGGAAAGTTTACAGTCACCCAGAGAAAGCAACTCTCGGGAGATTGTTTCTAAGCATGCTAAATTCTAGATTGCATCAATTGTGAGAGTCAAACATGGGAACGCTTACATTGACTCAGAGAACGCAACGTTTGGGTGGTGGTTTGTAAGCATTCTAAACTGTATTTTGGAGGAAGTAGGAGAGTCATATATACGAATGCTTACATTCACGCAGAGAAAGCAACTCTGTGATCCTATTTTGTTGGCATGCTAAACTGTGGTTTGGAAGAAGTTCGAGAGCCTTACATAGGAAAGATTACAGTGACACAGAGAAAAACAAATCTCTGTAGTTTGTTGGTAGGTCTGCTAAACTGTAATTTGGATGAAGTGTGAGAACGCTTGCATTCACTCACAGAAAGAACATTGTCGTGATGGTTTGTAGGAATAAATGCTGTAGTTCAAAAGAAGTAGGAGAGTCATATATGAACGGTTACATTCACGCAGAGAAAGCAACTGTGGGGTGGCCTATGTAATCATCATAATCTAGTTTGGAGGAAGTTCGAGACTCATATGTGGGAAAAATTAAAGTCACCTAGAGAATTGGAACCATCGGGTGTTGTGTAGGTCTGCTAAATTCTATTTTGGAAGAAGAGTGAGAGTCATATATGGGAACGCTTATGTTCACTCAGAGAAATCAACGATGGGGCGCTGTATTGTTGGCATGCTAAACTGTAGTTTGGAAGAAGTTCGAGAGTCTTATATAGGAAAGTTTACAGTCACCTAGAGAAAGCAACTCACAGGAGGTGGTTTGTGGGCCGCTAAACTCTAATTTGGATGAAGTGAAAGAGGCATACATGGATACGCTTCATTCACTCAGAGAAAGGTAAATTTGGGTGCCGGTTTGTAGGTATACTAACTCCAGTTTGGAAGAAGTACGAGAGTCATATATATGAACGATTATATGGACGCAGAGAAAGCAACTATGGGGTGGTGTTTTGTAGGCATGATAAAATATAATTTGGAAGAAGTTCGAAAGCTGACAGTGACTTAGAGAAAGCAACTCTCGGCGGTTGATTTTGAGGTCTGCTAAATTGTATTTTGATAGAAGTACAACAGTCATATATAAAATCGCTTATATTTATGCTGAGAAAGAAACTATGTGGTGATGTTTTGTTGGCGTGCTGAAATGTAGTTTCGAAGAAGTTCGACAGTCTTTTATAGGAAAGCTTACAGTCCCCCAGAGGAAGCAACTTTCGAGAGATAGTTTGTAAGCCTGCTAAACTCTACTTTGCATCATTTGGAACAGTCATACTTGGGAACGCTAACATTCTCTCAGAGAACGCAACGTTTGGTTGGTTGTTTGTAAGCATACTAAACTGTATTTTGGAAGAAGTAGCAGAGTCATATATATGAGTGCTTACATTCACGCAGAGAGGGCAACTATGGGGTGGTGTTTTGTAGGCATGCAAATCTCTAGTTGCGAAGAAGTTAAGAGTAATAGGAAAGCTTACAGTCTCACAGGGAAAGCAACCCTTGGGGGCCGGTTTGTAGTTCTGCTAAATTCTATTTTGGATGAAGTGTGAATCATAAATGGGAACGCTAACATTCACTCAGAGAAAGCAAGGTTGCGGTGGTGATTTTTAGTCACACTAAACTGGAGTTTGGAGGAAGTACGAGAATAAAAGAATGCTTACATTCACTCAGAAAAAGCAACGTTGGGGAGGTGGTTGGTAGGTGTACTATACTTTGGAAGAAGTACGAGCGTGATGCATAGGAACGCTTACATTCACGCAAACTATGGGGTGGCCTTTTGTTGGCATGCTAAACTATGTCCCAAAGTCATATATAGGAAAGCTTATAGTGAGAGAAAGCAACTCTCGGGTGGTGTTTTGTAGGTCCGGCAAATTGCATTTTGAAAGCAGTCCGAGATTCATATAAGGGAAGGCCTATATCCACTCAGAGAAAGCAATGTTAGGCTCATGGTTTGTAGGCATACTAAACTGTATTTTGGAACTCATATGTATGACTCTCACACTTGATCCAAATTAGAGTTCACCAGGCCTATAAACCACATCCTGAGAGTTGCTTTCTCTAGGTGAATGTAAGCTTTCCTATGTAAAACTCTCGAACTTGTTCCAAACTAAAGTTTAGCATGCCAACAATACACCACCGCATCGTTGCTTTCTCTGAGTGAACATAAGCATTCCCTTATATGAATCACTTTTTCCAAAATAGAATTTAGCAGACCTACAAACCAGTCCCCGATGGTTGATTTAGCTATGTGACTGTAATTTTCCCCAGATATGACTCTCAAACTTCCTCCAAAGTATAGATTAACATGCGTACATACACCACCCAACAGTTTCTTTCTCTGCGTGAATGTAACTGTTCATATATATGACTCTCCTACTTCTTCCAACCTACAGTTATTATGCCTACAAACCACCACCCAAACGTTGTGTTCTCTCCGTGAATGTAAGCTTTCCCATATTTGACTCTCACAATTGCTGCTAATTAGTGTTTAGAGGCTTGCAAAGCTGTCCCGAGTGTTGTTTTCTCTAGGTGACTGTAGCTATCCTATATAACACTCTGGAAGTCCTTTCAAACTGCAGTTTAGCATGCCAACAACACATCACCCCATAGTTTCTTTCTCTGCATAAATGTAAGCGTTTGTATATATGACTCTTGTACGTCTTTCAAAATACAATTTAGCAGACCTAAAAATCACCCGCCAAGAGTTGCTTTCTCTAAGTGACTGTCAGCTTTCGAACTTGTTCCAATCTATAGTTTAGCATGCCTGCACTACAGCACCCCGTATTTGCTTTCTCTGTGTTAATGTAAGCGTTCCTATGTATGTCTCTCGTACCTCTTCCAAAGTAGAGTTTAGTATGCTCAAAAACGGCCACCCCAACGTTGCTTTCTCTGAGTGAATGTAAGCGTTCCTGTATATGATTCGAACACTTCATTGAAAATAGAGTTTAGCAGGCCTACGAACCACCCCCAGAGAGTTGCTTTCTCTAAATGACTGTAAGCTTTCCAGATATGACTCTCGAACATCCTCCAATCTATCGTTTAGTAGGCATACAAACATCACTCCATAGTTGCTTTCTCTGCATGAATGTAAGCGTTCCTATAAATGATTCTCGTACTTCTTCCAAACTAGAGTTTAGTATGCCTACAAACCACAACCCCATCGTTGATTTCTCCGAGTGAATATACCCAGTCCCCCATATGACTCTCCCCCTTCTTCCAAAGTAGAGTTTTGCAGGCCTACAAATCATCCCCCGAAAGTTGGTTTCTATAAATGACGGTACGCTTTCCTATATATTACTCTTTAACTTCTTGCAAAATAGAGATTTGCAGGGCTACAAAAAAGCCACCCCATAATTGCTTTCTCTGCATGAATGTAAGCGTTCCCATATATCATTCTCCTACTTCTTCCAAACTAGAGTTCAGTACGCCTACAAACGACCACACCATCGTTGCTTTCTCTGAGTGAATGTAAGCCTTCCCATATATGACTCTCACTCTGAAACCAAAATAGAGTTTGGCACACCTACATTCCACACCCAGAGATTTGCTTTAAGCGACTCTAAGCTTTCTTATATGTGATTCTCAAACTTCGTCCAAACTAGAGTTTAGCATGCCTAGAAACCACCCCACAGTTGCTTTCTCTGCATGAATGTAAGCGTTCATATACATGACTCTCGTACTTCCTCCAAAATACAGTTTAGAATGCCTACAAACCACCACCCAAACGTTGCGTTCTCTGAATGAATGAAAGCATTCCCATGTTTGACTCTCACAATTGATGCAAAGTAGAGTTTAGCAGGCCAAGAAAGGCTCTCCCGAGAGTTGCTTTCTCTAGGTGACTGTAAGCTTTCCTAAATAAGACTCTCCAACTTCTTCCAAACTACAGGTTAACATGCCCACAAAACATCACCCCATGGTTTTTTCTTTGCATGAATGTAAGCATTAGTATATATGACTCTGGTACTTCTTTCAAAATACAATTTAGCAGACCTAAAAATCACCCACCAAGAGTTGCTTTCTCTAAATGACTGTTCAGGTTTGGAACTTCTTCCAAACTATAGCATGCTTACAAAACACCACCCCGTAGTTGCTTTCTCTGTGTGAATGTAAGCCTTCCCAAATATCATTCTCGTACTTCTTCCAAACTATTTAGTATGCCTACAAAAACCACCCCAGTGTTGTTTCTCTGAGGGAATGTAAGCGGTCCCATGTTTGACTCTCACACTTCATCCAAATTAGAGTTTAGCATGTGTACAAAAAAATCTCCCGAGAGTTGCTTTCCCTAGGTGACGGTAATCTTTCTTGTATAAGGTTCTCCAACTTCTTCCAAACTGCAGTTTAGCATGCCTACAAAACCTGATGCCATAAGTGCTTTCTCTGTGTGAATGTAAGTGTTCCTATATAGGACTCTCGTACTTCTTCCAAACTACAGTTTAGTATGCCCTGCAAACCACCACCCAAACGTTGTTTTCTCTGAGTGAATGTAAGCGTTCCCATATATGACTCTCACACTTCAACCAAAATAACTCTATTTCAACCAAAATAACTCTACATTCCACACCCAGATAGTTGCTTTCTCTACGTGACTGTAAACTTTCCTATATATGACTCTCAAACTTCGTCCAAACTAGAGTTTTGCAAGCCTACAAAACACCACCCCATAGTTGCATTCGGTGCCGGAATGTAAGCGGTTCTACATGTGATTCTCTTGCTTCTTCTAGGAACCACAACCACAACGTTGCTTTCACTGAGTTCCCATATATTATTCTAACACTTCATTGAAAATAGAGTTTAGCAGGCCTACGAAACACCCCCGAGGGTTGCTTTCTCTAAGTGACTGTAAGCTTCCCAGATATGGCTCTCGAACTTCCTCCAAACTATATTTTAGTAGGCATACAAACATCACTCCATAGTTGCTTTCTCTGCGTGAAGGTAAGCTTTCCTATATACGATTCTCGTACTTCTTCCAAACTAGAGTTGACTATGCCTACAAATCACAATCCCATCGTTGATTTCTCTGAGTGAATGCACGCGGTCCCCAATATGACTCTCTCCCACTTCCAAACTGGAGTTTTGCAGGTGTACAAAACATCCCCCGAGAGTTGGTTTCTATGACTGTACCCTTTCCTATATATTACTCCTTAACTTCTTCCAATCTAGAGATTAGCATGGCTACAAAAACGCCACCCCATAATTGCTTTCTCTACGCGAATGTAAGCGTTCCCATATATCATTCTCCTACTTCTTCCAAACTAGAGTTTAGTATGCCTACAAACCACCACACCGTCGTTGCTTTCTCTGAGGGAATGTAAGCCTTCCCATATATGACTCTCACTCTTAAACCAAAATAGAGTTTAGCAGGCCTACATTCCACACCCAGAGATTTGCTTTCTCTAAGTGACTCTAAGCTTTCTTATATGTGATTCTCAAACTTCGTCCAAACTAGAGTTTAGCATGCCTATAAAACACCACCCCATAGTTACTTTCAGTGCGTCAAAATGTATGTGCTCCTATATGTGATTCTCGTGCTTCTTCCAAACTGCAGTTTAGTAAGCCTACAAACAACCCCATCATTGCTTTCTCTGAGTGAATGTAAGCGTTCTCATATATGACTCTCACACTTCAACCAAAACAGGGTTTTGCAGGCCTACAAACCACCCGCCAAAACTTGCTTTTTCAAAGTGGCTGTTACCTTTCCTATATAGGACTCTGGAACTTCTCCCAAGCTAGACTTTAATATGTCTACCTGACACTACTCCGTAGTTGCTCTCGCTGTGTGAATGTAAGCGTTCCTATATATGAGTCTTGTACCTCTTCTTAACTAACATCTGGCATGCCAAAATAACACTCCCCCATAGTTGCTTTCTTTGAGTCAATGTAAACATTCCTATATATGTCTCTCGCACTTCTTCCAAACTAGAGTTGAATAAGTCTACAAACAAATCCCCGACAGCTGTTTTCTCTGAACGAATTTAAGCGTTCCTATATATGACTATGGCACTTCCTCCAAACTAGAGTTTAGAAAGCCTACACTCCACCCCTGTTCGTTGCTTTCTCTAAGTTACTGTAAGTTTTCCTATACATGGCTCTCAAAATTTTCCAAACTAGAGTTAGCATGCCTACTATACACCTACACATAATTGCTTTGTCTGAGTGAATATAAGCCTTCCTATATATGACTGTCGCACTTTTTCCAAATTAGAGTGTAGCCAGCCTGGAAAGCACCCCTTATAGTTGCTTTCATTGAGTGAATGTTAACATTCCTATGTATGACTCTCGCAACTTTTCCAATCTAAGATTTTAGCAATGCTACAAATCCCCCGCTGAGAGTTCCTATACATAACTGTCCTCTTTTTCCAAGCTAGAGTTTAGGAAGCCTAGAATCCGTCCCCCCGTAGACGCTTTATGTGAACGTAAGCGTTCCTATATATGACTCTCGCCTTCCTCCAAACTAGAGCTTAGCAAGCCTACAAACCAACTCCCTATAATTGCTTTCTCTGAATGAATGATATCGTTCCTATATAAGACTCTCGAACTTCTTCCAAACCAGAGTTTAACAAGCCAAAAAAGCACCCCCCATAGATGCTTCCTCTAACTCAAGGCTAATATTCCTATATATGATTCAGCTTCTTCATCCAAACTAGAGTAAGGCAAGCCTACAAATCACACATCAATAGTTGCTTTCTATAAGTAAATGTAAGCATCCCTATATATGACTATAGCAATTCTTCCAAACTGGAGTTTAGCAAGCCTACAGACCCCAGGACTCCACTCCATAGTACCCTGGGCATTGGCGCCTGCCTGTCATGCAGGACATAGGGGCGGACGCTCATCTCAGACACGGCATTGGTGGATTGTAGGCTTTTTTAAGTTTTTGAATTGAAGAACTCTGAGAATTGGAATTCGGTTTAGGGTAAGGTTAGGTGTTAGGGACTAGGATTAGATTTAGGGGTTAGGGTTTTAGGTTAGAATTAGGGTTAGGATTACTGTTAGGGTTAGAGATTAGGATTATGTTTAGTGGTTGGGTTTAGGTTTAGGGTGAGAGGCAAGAGTAAGGGTCAGGGATTAGGGTTACTGTTAGGAGTTAGATTCGGGGCTTACGAAGGGTTTGGTTTAGTGATAGGGTTAGGGCTTACGTTTAACGGTGTGTGTTAGGGCACGGGCCCCGTCTAATGTACGGGGCACTGTGGGTGTGGAGCAAGGCTGCGTCCCCACTTCATCTTACCCTTGGTGTTGGGCTTCAACTGTCACGCAGGACAAAGGCAGAGGCTCATGAAACGCATGGTTAGGATTAAGGTTTAAGGTTAGGGTCAAGGTTGAGGGTTAGGGTGAGGGTTAAGAGTTAGAGTTAGGGTAAGGGGGTTAGGGATAGGGTTAGGGTTAAGGGTTAGGTTTATGGTTCAGGTTTAAGGTTAGCATTAGAGGGTAGGGTTAGTGTAACTGTAGGTCAGTGTTGCGGTTAGATCTCTAGGCATTAGGGTAAAGGTCAGGGTTAGGGTTAAGAGTTAGGGTTAAGTTTAATGGTTAAGGATTGGGATTAGGGTTGAGGGTTAGGGTTAAGATTATGGGTAATGACTCAGGATCAAAGGTTAGGGTTATTTTTAGGCGTAGGGTTAGCGTAAGGGGTTAGGGTTAGTGTTAGTGTTGTTGGTAGGGTTAAGGTTAGGGTTGGCGTTTCAGAATTAGGGATTAGGTGTTATGGTTATGGCTAGGAGTTAGCGTTAGATTTACGGTACAGGTCTTGTTCTCAGGGTGTCATGCATTAACGTTAAGATAAGGGGTTAAAGTTAGGGTTAGGGTGAGGTTTACGTGTTAAGGTGAGCAGTAGGATCAGGGTTAGGTGTTATGTTCTGGGTTAGGGTTATGGGTGAGGGGTAGGGTTTATCCTTAGGGCACGGGCCCTGTATGCACTAGGAGGCGAAGTTAGGAGTCTGTGATGGTCGCTGGGAACCCACTCTATCGCACGCAGTGTATGGGCCTCTGGGTTTCATGCAGGACACTGTGGCAGAGCCGGCTTTCATGCATGGCTTAGTAGGATTGTAGGCTTTCAAAACTCTGAGAAAGCAAGAAGTCTGAGAATTAGATTTCGGGTTAGGATTACGGCACGATTTAGGGATGAAGATTAGTGGTTAGGGTGAGGGCTTAGGGTTAAGGGTTAAGGGTTAGGGTTAGGGTTAGGGTTGCTGGTAGGGTGAAGGTTAGGTTTGACGTTTTAGAATTAGGGATGAGGTGTTACGGTTATGACTATGGTTTAGGATTAGAATTACGGGATAGGGCTTCTTCTCAAGGTGTTATGCATTCACGTTAAGTTAAGGGGCTAAGTTAGGGTTACGGGGAGGTTTATGTTTTAAGGTGAGCAATAGGATCAGGGTTAGGTGTTATGTTCAGGGTGAGGGTTATCTGTTAGGGGTAGTGTTTATACTTAGCGTACGGGCCCTGTCTGCACTGGGCAGGGGGCGGGGGTTAGGGGGATGGGATTGTCCCCGGGAACACACTCTATCGTACGCTGGGTATGGGCTCCTGGGTTTCATGCAGTACACAGTGGCAGAGCCCCCTTTTACTCATGGCATGGGAGGATTGTAGGCTTTCTAAACTCTGAGAAAGCAAGAACTCTGAGAATTAGATTTAGGGGTAGGATTCTGGTAATGTTTAGGGATGAAGATTAGTGTCAGGGTGGGGTCTTGGGTTAGGGGTTGGGGTTAAAGGTTAGTGTTAGGTTTAACAGTTACAGTTAGGTTTACGGTTAAGTCTCAGGGTTCGGGTTAAGGTTTGGGTTTAGCGTTTGGCACAGGGGTAGGCTTCAGTGTTAGCTTCATGGTTAAAGATTAGGAGTAGGGTTAGTGTGAGGGTTAAAGGTAAGGGTCAAGATTAAGGGTTCAGGTTGGGGTTAGGCTTAGGTTTAGGGTTAGGGGTCAAGGGTTAGGATTAGGGTTAAGTGTTGGGCTTAGGGTTGGGGTTTAGTGTTAAGTTTATCGTTAAGGATTAGGGTTAGGGTCAGGGTTAAATGCTTGGGTGCGGGTAATGGTTAGGGTCAGGGTTAAGGTTTATGGATAGGGTTAGTGTTAAGGGTTTACGGGTAGGTTTAGGGTTCAGGGTTAGAGTTAGCATTAGGGCTTAAGGTTAGGATTAGGTGGTAGGTTAGATTTTAGGGTTAGATCTAGGCGTTAGAGTAAGGGTTAAGAGATAGGGTTAGGTTTAATGCTTAGGATTAGGGTTAGGGTTTGGGGTTAAAGTAAGTGTTAGGGGTTGGGTTTAAGGATCAAAGGTTAGTGTTATTTTTAGCTGTAGTGTTAGGGTTAGGGATAAGGGATAAGGTTGGCGTGAGGGTTTTCCTTACTGTTAGGGTTAAGGTCAGGCTTAGATTAAAGGTTAAGGTTAGGGTCAGCGTTAAGGGTTAGGGTGAGGGTTAACGGTTACGGTAAAGGTTAAGCGTTAGTGTTAGGGATTAGCGATTAGGGTTTTTGGTAAGTGTTAGGGTTAGGAGTTAGTGTTTTATGAAGGGGTATGGTTAGAATTAGGATTGGGGTTAGTCTTAGGGTTAGGTTTAGGAGTTAGGTTTAGGGTAAAAGGATAGGATTAGGGTTAAGGGTTGGGCTCAGGTTTAGGGTTAAAGTTTAGTGTTAGGGTTAATGTTTAGTGTTATGGTCCAGTTTAAGTGTTAGGGTGAGGGTTAACGGTTAGGATTAGGCTTAGAGGTTGGGGATATAGTGAGGGTTCAGTGTTAGGGTTAGGTTTAGGGTTCAGGGTTAAGGTTAGCTGTAGGGGTTATGGTTAGGGTTAGGTGTTAGGTTAGTGTCAGGGTTAGGTCTAGTCGTGAGGGTAAGGTTTAGGGTTAGCTTTAAGAGCTAGGGTTAGGTTTAATGGTTAGGATTAGGATTACGGTTAAAGGTTAGGGTAATGCTCAGGGGTTAGGGTGAAGGGTTAAGGGTTTTTGTTAGGCATAGCGTTGGGGTTAGAAGTAAGGGTTACTGTCAGTGTCAGGGTTGTAGGCAGGGTTACGGTTAGAGTTAGCGGTTTAGAATTAGGGTTAGGGATTAGGTGTTACAGTGACGACTAGGAGATAGGGTTAGAATTATGGGATAGGGGTTGTTCTCAGGAAATGGGTTATGCACTAACGTTAGGATAAGAGGTTAAAGTTAGGCTCACGGTGAGGTTTACGTGTTAAGGGGAGAAATAGGAACAGGGTTAGGTGTTATGTTCACGGTGAGGGATATCTGTTACAGGTATTGTTTATGCTTAGCTCACGGGCCCTGTCTGCCTTAGGCGGGGGTGGGGGGAGGTTAGGGGATTGGGATTGTCACCAGGATCCTACTGTATCGTACTCTGGGTATGGGCCCGTAGGTTTGATGCAGGACACAGTGGTAGAGCCTCCTTTCACGCATGGCATGGGAGGATTGCAGGCTTTCTAAACTCTAAGAAAGCAAGAAGTCTGAGAATTAGATTTAGGGTTAGGATTCTGGTTAGGGTTAAGGATGAAGTTTAGTGTTAGGGTGAGGGCTTAGGGTTAGGGATTAGGGTTAGGGTTAAAGGTTACTCTTAGGTTTAACAGTTACAGTTCGGTTTAGGGTTGAGGTTTACGGTTAGGGTTAAGATGAGGGGTTAGGGTTTGGTATAGGGTTAGGGTTAGGTACAGGGTTAGGGTTAAGTGTTAGGTTTACGGTTGAAGATTAGGATTAGGGTTAGGATTAAAGGTTAGCGTGAGAGTTAACGGTTAGGGTTAAGGTTAAGAGTTAGGGTTAGGGTTTAGGTTTAGGATTAAGGGTTAGGGTTAGCTTTAGGGTTCGAGTTATGTGTTAGGGTTTGTGTTAGAGGTTAGGGTTAGGTTTACTGGTCATGGTTAGGGTTACGTTTAGGGGTTAGCATTAGGGTTAAGGATTAGGTTTAGGGTAAGGGTTTAGAGTTAGTGTTGGGCTTTAGGCTCGGGGCTTAGGTTCAGGGTCAGGGGTTAGCATTCGTGGTAGGGCTTAGATTTATCGGTCAGTTTAAGGGCACAGGACCTGGTTAATCTACGGTGAGAGGGGTGCGGTCGGAGTCATCATGAAAGCACAACATCATTCCCTGGGCCCTGGGACAAGATCTACATGCAGGACTCAGGCGGAGCCTCATCTCACACATGGCATGGCTGTATTGTAGGCTTGCTTCACTCGGGAATGGAAGTAGTGTGAGAATTAGGGTTAGGGTTGGGGTTAGGGGTTTCGAGTTAGGGGTTAGGCTTGGAGTCAGGGTTAGGTGCTAGGGATTAGTGGTTAGGTTTAGAGTTAGTGTTACGGGTTAGGTGTTAACTCTGGTTTAGGGGGCCAGGGTAAGGTTTAGGTTTGGAGTTAGCGTTAGGGTTAGGCGTTAGGGTTAAGGGATAGGGTTAGGGTTAAGGGTTAGGCTTAGGGTAAGGGTTCAGGTTTAGGGTTAGGGTCAGGGTTAAGGGTTAGGGTGAGGGTTAACAGTTAGGGATAGGGTTAGGGGGTTAGGGATAGGACTAGGTTTAAGGGTTAGGTTTATGGTTCAGGTTTAAGGTTAACATTAGGGGGTTAGGGTTAGTGTTAACTGTAAGTCAGTGTTAGGGTTAGATCTCTAGGCATTAAGGTAAAGGTTAGGTTTAAGGTTAAGTGTTAGGGTTATGTTTAATGGTTAGGCTTGGGATTAGGGTTAAGTGTTAGGGTTAAGGTTAGGGGTTATGACTAAGGATCAACGGTTAGGGTTATTTTTATGCGTAGGGTTAGGGTAAGGTGTTAGGGTTAGTGTTAGTGTTGTTGGTAGGGTTAAGGTTAGGGTTGGCGTTTCAGAATTCGGGATCAGGTGTTATGGTTATGGCTAGGAGTTAGCGTTAGAATTACAGTATAGTGCTTTTTCTCAGGGTGTCATGCATTAACGTTAAGATAAGGTGTTAAAGTTAGGGTTATGGTGAGCTTTACCTCTTAAGGTGAGCAGTATGCTCAGGGTTAGGTGTTATGTTCTGGGTTAGTCTTATGGGTGAGGGGTAGGGTTTATGCTCTGGGCACGGGCCCTGTATGCACTAGGAGGCAAAGATAGGGGTCTGTGATGGTCGCTGGTAACCTACTCTATCGTATGCAGTGTATGGGCCTCTGGTTTCCTGCAGGACACTGTGGCAGAGCGGGCTTTCATGCATGGCTTAGTAGGATTGTAGGCTTTCAAAACTCTGAGAAAGCAAGAAGTCTGAGAATTAGATTTCGGGTTAGGATTACGGCACGGTTTAGGGATGAAGATTAATGTTAGGGTGAGGGCTTAGGGTTAAGGGTTAGGGTTAGGGTTAGGGTTGATGGTAGGTTGAAGTTTAGGGTTGGCACTTTAGAATATGGATGAGGTGTTATGGTTATGGCTAGGGGTTAGGTTTAGAATTATGGGATAGGGCTTCTTCTTTGGGTGCTATGCATTAACGTTAACATAAGGGGATAAATTAGTGTTATGATTAGGTTTATGTTTTAAGGTGAGCAACAGGATCAGGGTTAGGTTTTATGTTTGGAGTTAGGGTTATCTGTTAGGGATAGTGTTTTTGCTTAGCGCACGGGCCCTGTCTTCACCAGGAGGGGGGGGTTAGAGACTAGGATTGCCACTGGGAACCCGCTCTATCATGCACTAGTTATGGGCCCCCGGGTTTCTTGCAGGACACAGTGGCAGAGCCTCCTTTTACTCACGACGTGGGAGAATTGTAGGCTTTCTAAACTCTGAGAAAGCAAGAAGTCTGAGAATTAGATTTAGGGGTAGGTTTATGGTAATGTTTAGGGATGAAGGTTAGTGTTAGGGTGCGTTCTTAAGGTCAGTGGTTAGGGTTAAAGGTTAGTGTTAGGTTTAACCGTTACAGTCAGGTTTATGGTTATGTTTTAGGGTTAGGGTTAAGGTTAAGGTTTAGCGTTTGGTACAGTGTTAGGCTTAAGTTTTAGCTTTAGGGTTAAAGATTAGGGTTAGGGTTAGGGTTAAGGGCTAGTGTGAGGGTTAATGATAAGGATCAAGACTAAGGGCTAGGGTTTTTGTTAGTGTTAGGAATAAGTCTTCGTGTAGGCTTTAGGGTTAGCGTTAAGTGTTATGGTTAGGGTTAGGTTTAGGGTTCATGGTTAGTGTTATGTTTAGGGGTTAGTGTTAGGGTTAGGGCTTAGGTTTAGGGTAAGGTTTTAGAGTTCATGTTCAGCGTTACGGTCGGAGCTTATGTTTACCGTTAGGGGTTAGTGTTAGTGTTAGGGCTGAGATTTAGCTTTTAGTTTAAGGGCACAGGACCTGTTTTATCTACGGTGAGAAGGGTGCTGTCGGAGTCTCCACAAAAGCACAAAATCGTTCCCTGATCCTTGGGAAAGGACCTACATGCAGGACTCAGGTGGAGCCTCATCTCACGCATAGTATAGCTGTATTGTAGGCTTGCTTCACTCTGAGAATGGAAGTAGTGTGAGAATCAGGGTTAGGGTTTGGGTTAGGGGTTTGGAGTTTGGGATTATGGTTCGAGTCAGGGTTAGGTCCTAGGGATTAGGAGTTAGGGTTAGTGTTAGGGATAGGGGTTAGTTGTTGGGTTTGGGTTAGGGTGCTAGGGTTAGGTTTAGGGTTGGGGTTAATATTAGGGTTAGCGTTTAGGGTTAAAGGATAGGATTATGGTTAAGGGTTTGGCTTAGGGTTAGGGTTAAGGGTTAGTGTTAAGGTTTAGGGTTAAGTTCAGGGTTACGTGTTAGGGTGAGGGTTAACAGTTAGGGTTATGGTTAGCGTCTTAGGGATAGGGTTAGGGTTAGAGTTAGGGGTTAGGATTAAGGGTGAAGTGTTAGGGTTATTTTTAGGCATAGTTTTAAAGTTAGGGGCTAGGGTAATGTTTGGTTTGATGGTAGGTTTAAGGTTAGAGTTAGCAGTTTAGAATTCGCATTAGGGATTAGGTGTTATGGTTATGGCTTGGAGTTAGGGTTAGAATTCAGAGATAGGAGTTGTTCTCAGGGTAAGTGTTATGCATTAACGTTATGATAAGGGGTTAAATTTAGGGTTATGGTGAGATTTACATTTTAAGGTGAGCAATGGGATCAGGGTCAGGTGTTATGTTCAGGGTTATGGTTAGGGGTGAGGGGTAGGGTTTATGCTTACGACTCGGGCCCTGTCTGCACTAGGCAGGGGGGGAGGGGTTTGGGGTTGCGATTGTCGTCGGGAACCCACTCTAGTGTATGCTGAGTATGGGCACTGGGGTTTCCGGCAGGACACAGTGGTAGAGCCTCCTTTTATTCATGGCATGGGAGGATTGTAGGCTTTCTAACGCTGAGAAAGCAAGAAGTCTGATAATTAGATTTAGGATTATAGTTAGGGTTAGGAATGAGGTTAGTGCTAGGGTGAGGGATTAGGGCTAGGGATTATGGGTAGAGTTAAGGTTAAATGTTAGAGTTAGGTTTAACGGTTACAGTTAGGTTTAGGGTTAAGTTTTAGGGTGAGGGTTATGGTTAGGGGTTAGGGTTTGGTACAGGGTTAGGGTTAAGTGTTAGGTTTAGGGTTAAAGATTAGAATTCGGATTAGGGTTGACGGTTAGTGTGAGTGTTAATGGTTAAGTTTGTGTTTAAGGGTTAGGGTTAGGGTTTAGGGCTAGTGTTAAGCGTTCGTGTTAGATTTAGGGTTAGAGTAAAGTGTTATGGTTAGGGTTATGGGTTAGCATTAGGGTTAAAGGTTAAGGGTTAGGTTTATTTTCAGGCACAGGGTTAGGATTAGGTGTTAGGGTTAGTGTTACCATTAAGGTTTTTTGTAGGCTTAAGGTTAGGTTTAGCAGTTTAGAATTAGGGTTAGGGATTAGGTGTTATGGTTATGGTAAGGAGTTAGGGTTAGAATTATGGCATAGGGGTTGGTCTCAGGGTCAGTTTTATGCTTAAAGTTAGGGTAAGCGGTTAAAGTTAGTGTTACGGTGAGCTTTACGTGTTAAGGTGAGCAATAGGATCAGGGTTAGGTTTTATGTTCAGGGTTAGGGTTATGGGTGAGGGGTAGAGTTTATACTTAGGGTTAGGGTTAGGGTTAGGGTTTAGGCTTAAGGATCAAGGGTTAGGGTTAGGGTTAGTGTTAGGGCTGTTGGTAGGGTTAAATTTAGGGTTAGCAGCTTACAATTAGGTATTAGGTTTTACAGTTATGAATAAGAGTTAGGGTTAGAATTATGGGATAGGTGTTGTCCTCAGGGTAAGTATTATTCATTAACGTTAGGATAAGGGGTTAGGATTAGGGTTATGGTGAGTTTTACATGTTAAGGTGAGCAATAGGATCAGGGTCAGATGTTATGATCAGGGTTATGGTTATGGGTTAGGGGCAGTGTTTATGCTTAGGGCACAGGCCCTGTCTTAACTGGGGGGGGGGGGCTCGGAGGCTGGGATTGTCACCAGGAACCCACTCTATCGTATGCTGGGTATGGGCCTCTGGGTTTCATGCAGGGCACAGTGGCAGAGCCTCCTTTCATGCATGGCATGGGAGGATTGTAGGCTTTCTAAACTCTGAGAAAGCAAGAAGTCTGAGAATTAGATTTAGGGTTAGGATTACGGTTAGGGTTAGGGATGAAGTTTAGTGTTAGGGAGAGGGCTTAGTGTTAGGGATTAGGGTTTGGTACAGGGTTAGGGTTAAGTGTTCGGCTTAGGGGTAAAGATTAGGATTAGTGTTAGGTTTAAGGGTTAGCTGAGGGTTAACGGTTAGGGTTAAGGTGAAGGGTTAGGGTTAGGGTTTAGGGTTAGGATTAGGGGTTCGTGTTAGGTTTAGGGTTACACTTAAGTGTTAGGGTTTAGGTTCAGGTTTAGGGTTCATGGTTAAGGTTATGTTTAGGGGTTAGGTTTAGGGGTTAGGTTTGGTGTAAGGGTATAGTGTTAGTGAAGGGAGTTTGGGTCAGGGTTTCTGTTTAGGGTAGGGGTTAGTGTTAGGACTTAGATTTAGCGATTAGTTTAAGGTCAGAGGACCTGTTTAATCTATGGTGAGAAGGGTGTGGAATCGGTCGCTGAGACACCACAGCATTGTACCCTGGGCCTTGGGCTCAGACCTACATGCAGGAATCAGGGGGAGCCTGTTCTCATGCATGGCATGGTTGTATTGTAGGCTTGGTTAACTCTTAGAATGGAAGAAGTGTGAGAATTAGGGTTATGGTTAGGGTTAGGGATTTGGGTTTAGGCGAGAGTGTTCAAATGAGGGTTAGGGGTTAGGCATTAGGGGTTAGGGTTAGTGTTAGGGTTAGGGGTTGGGGTGAGGGTTGGGTTAGGGGCTAGGGTTAGGTTTAGGGTTGGGGTTAGTGTTAGCGTTCGAGTTAGGGATTAGAGTTAGGGTTAAGGGATAGGATTAGGGTTAAGAGTTTGGCTTAGGGTTCAGGTTAAGGGTTAGGGTTATGGTTAAAGATTAGTGTTAGTTTAAACAGTTACAGTTAGGTTTAGGGTTAAATTTTAGGGTGAGGGCTTTTTAAACTCTGAGAGAGGAAGACGTCTGAGATTAAGATTTAGGGATAGGATTATGGTTAGGATTAGGGATGACGATTAGTGTTAGGGTGAGGGCTTAGGGTTAAGGGTTAGGGTTAGAGTTAGGGTTAAGGTTAGTGTTAGTTTTAACGGTTAAAGTTAGGTTTAGGGTTAAGGTTTATTGTGAGGGTTAAGGTCAGGGGTTAGGGTTTCGTACAGGGTAAGAGTTAAGTGTTAGGTTTAGGGTTAAAGATTAGCATTATGGTTAGTGTTAAAGGTTAGTGTGAGGGTAAAAGTTTAGGGTTAAGTTTAAGGGCTAGGGTTAGGGGTTAGTGTTAGGGTTAAGGGGTCTTGTTAGGTTTAGGGTTACAGTTAAGTGTTATGGTTAGTGTTAGGGGTTACGGTTAGGCTTAGGGTTCATGGTTAGTGTAACATTTAGGGGTTAGGGCTAGGGTTAAATGATAGTGTTAGAGTTAAGGCTTAGGCTTTGGGTAAAGGTTTAGGGATAGGTTTACGGGTTAGGGTTAGTGTCAGGGTTAAATGTTAGGGTGAGAGTTAACAGTTATGGTTAGGGTTATTGGTTAGGGGTTGTGTTTATGCTTAGGGCACGTGCCTTGTCAGCACTAGGCGGAGAGGTTAGGGGGCTAGCATATTCGCCGGGAAATCACTCTATCGTATGCTGGGTATTGGCCCCTGGACACAGTGGCAGGGCCTCCTTTCACACATGGCGTGGGAGGATTATAGGCTTTCTAAACTCTGAGAAAGAAAAAGTCTGAGAATTAGATTTAGGGTTAGGATTATGGTTAGAATTAGGGATGAAGTTTAGTGTTAAGGTGATGCCTTAGGGTTAGGGGTTAGGTTTAGGGTCAGAGTTAAAGGTTAGTGTTAGGTTTAACAGTTACAGTTAGGTTTAGCGTTAAGGTTTAGTGTTAGGGTTCAGTTTAGGGGATAGGTTTTGGTACAGGTTAAGGTTTAAGTGTTAAGTTTAGAGTTAAAGATTACAATTAGGGTTAGGTTTAAAGGTAAGTGTGAGGATTAACGGTTAGGGTTAAGCATGAGGGTTAGGGATTAGGTTTAGTGTTAAGGGTTTATGTTAGTTTAGGGTTAGAGTTAAGTGTTATGGTTAGGGTTAGGGGTTAGGGTTAGATATAGGGTGCATGGTTAGGGTTACGTTTAGGGGTTAGGGTTACGGGTTAGGTTTAGGGTGAGTGTTTGGTGTTAGTGTTGGGCATTAGGATAAGGGCTTAGGTTTAGGGTTAGCGTTTAGGTTTAGTGTTAGGGCTTAGATTTAGCGGTTAGTTTAAGGGCACAGGACCTGTTTAATATATGGTGAGAAGGGTGCAGAATTGGTCCCCTTGACACCACACCATCGTACCTGGGCCTTGGGCCCAGACCTACATGCAGGACTCAGGCGGAGCCTCTTCTCACTCATGGCATGGCTCTATTGTAGGCTTGGTGAACTCTGAAAATGGAGGAAGTGTGAGAATTAGGGTTATGGTTATGGTTAATTGTTTGGGGTTAGGGGTTAGGGTTCGAGTGTGGTTCAGGGGTTAGAAATTAGGAGTTAGTGTTAGTGTTAGGGTTAGGGGTTAGGGGTTAGTGTTGGTTTAGGGGCTAGGGTTAGATTCAGAGTTAGGGTTAGTGTTAGGGTTAGGGTTAGGGATTATGGTTAGGGTTAGGAATTAGGGTTAGGGTTAGGCTTAAGGGATAGGATTAGGGTAAAGGGTTAAGGCTTAGGGTTAGCATTAGGGATTAGGGTTAGGGTTAAGTGTTAGGGTTTTGGTCTGATTTAAGGGTTAGGGTGAGCGTTAACAGTTAGGGTTAAGGTTAATTGTTAGGATTGGGGGTTAGGCTTAAGGATTCGTATTAGGGTTAGGGTATAAGGGTGAGACTTAAGTCTTATGGTTAGGGACAAGGCTTTTGGTTAGGGATAAGGGTTAGGAGTTAGGGTTACTTTTAGGCATAGGGTAGGATTAGGGGTGAGGGTTAGGGTTAGGGTTAGTGTTAGGGTTGTTGGTAGTGTTAAGGTTAGGGATAGCAGTTTAGAATTAGGGTTAGGGATTAGGTTTTATGGTTATGGCTAAGATTTAGGGTTAGAATTATGGGATAGGCGTTGTTCTCAGTGTAAGTGTTATGCATTAACTTTAGGAGATGCGGTTAAAGTTAGGGTTACAGTGTGGTCTACATGATAAGGTGAGCAGTAGGATCAGGGTTAGGTGTTACGTTCAAGGTTAGGGTTATATGTTAGGCGTACTTTTTATGCTTAGGGCACGGGCCCTGTCTGCACTAGGCGGGAGGATTAGGGGTCTAGGATTGTGGCCGAGAACTTTCTCTATCGTACACTGGGTATGGGTCCCTGGGTTTCATGCAGGACACAGTGGCAGAGCCTCTTTTCACGCATGGCATGGGAGGATTGTAGGCTTTCTAAACTCTGAGAAAGCAAGAAGTCTGAGAATTAGATTTAGGGATAGGATTATGGTTAGTGTTAAGGATAAAGTTTAGCATTAGGGTGAGGGCTTAGGGTTAGGGGTTAGAGTTACGGTCAGGGTTAAAGGTTAGTGTTAGGTTTAATGGTTACAGTTAGCTTTAGGGTCAAGTGTTAGGGTTAAGGTTAAGGTTAGGGGTTAGGTTTTGGTACAGGGTAAGGGTTAACTGTTAGGTTTAGGGTTAAAGATTACGATTAGGGTTAGGTTTAAGGGTTAGTGTGAGAGTTAACGGTTAGGGTTAAGGTTAAGTGTTAGGGTTAGTGGTTAAGTTTAGGTTTAAGTGTTCGTGTTAGGTTTAGGGTTAGAGTTAAGTGTTATGGTTAGGGTTTGGGGTTAGGGTTAGGTTTAGAGTTCATCGTTAGGGTTACGTTTAGGCATTAGGGTTATGGGTAAGGATTAGGGTAAGGGTTTAATGTTAGTGTTGGGCGTTAGGGTCAGGGCTTAAGTTTAGGGTTAAGGGTTAGTGTTAGAGTTAGCGTTAGGGCTTAGATTTAGAGGTTATTTTAAGGGCACAGGACCTGTGTAATCTATGGTGAGAAGTGTGCAGAATGGGTCATCGCCACACCACACCATCGTACCCTAGGCCTTGGGCCCAGACCTACATGCAGGTCTCAGGCAGAGCCTCTTCTCACGCATGGCATGGTTTTATTGTAGGCTTGGCTAACTCTGAGAATGGAGGAAGTGTGAGAATTATGGTTATGATTAGGGTTAGGTGTTTGGGGTTAGGGGTTAGTGTTCGCGTGAGGGTTAGGTGTTAGGGATTAGGGGTTAGGGTTAATGTTAGCATTAGGGGTTAACGGTTAGGGTTGGGTTAGGGACTAGAGATAGATTTAGGGTTGGGGTTAGGGTTAGGGTTAGGGTTAGGGGTTAGGGTTAGGGTTAAGGGATAGGATTAGGGTTAAGGGTTAAGGCTTAGGGTTAGCATTAAGGGATAGGGTTAGGGTTAAGGGTTAGGGTTATGGTCCGAGTTAAGGGTTAGGGTGAGGGTTAACAGTTAGGGTTAGGGTTATAAGTTAGGGATAGTGTTAGGTTTAAGGTCTAGGGTTAGGGTTAGAGGTAGCTTTACTGCTAAGATTAGGTCTCGGCATTAAGGTAAGGGTTAGTGTTAGGGTTAAGGGTTAGGGTTAGGTTTAATTGTTAGGATTAGGATCAGAATTAAGGGTTAGGCTTAGGGTTAGGGGATAGGGTTAGGGTTTAGGGTAAACTTTTAAGGTTATGTTTAGGGATAAGGTTAGGGTTAGCGTTTAAGGTTAGGGTTAGTATTAGGGTTGTTTGTAGGGTTAAGGTAATGTTTAGTGGTTAGAATTAGGGTTAGGGATTAGGGGTTACTGTTATGGCTAGGAGTTAGGGTTAGAATTAAGTGATAGGGGTTGTTCTTAGCATAAGTGTTATGCATTAATGTTAGGATAAGTGGTTAAAGTTAGGTTTACGGTGAGGTTTATGTGTTAAGGTGAGCAATAGGATCAGGGTTAGAATTATGAGTGAGGGGTAGGGTTTTGCTTAGGGTATGGGCCCTGTCTGCCCTAGGAGTGGGATTGAGGGGGATGCGATTGTCACCAGAAACCCACTCTATCGTATGCAGGGTATGGGCCCATGGGTTTCTTGTAGGACACTCTGGCAGAGCCTGATTTCACGCATGGTAAAGGAGGATTGTAAGCTTTCAAATCTCTAAGAAAGTAAGAAGTCTGAGAATTAGATTTAAGGTTAGGATTATCGTTATGGTTAGGGATGAAGTTTAATCTTAGGGTGAGGGCTTCGGGTAAGGGGATACGGTTAGTTTTAGGGTTAAAAGTTACTGTTAGGTTTAACAGTTACAGTTAGACTTAGGGTTTAGGTTTAGGGTTAGGGTTAAGCTTAGGGGTTATGGTTTGGTACAGGGTTAGGGTTAAGTGTTAGGGTTAGGGTTAAAGATCATGACAAGGGTTAGAGTTAAGGGTTAGTTTGAGTGTTAACAGTAGGGTTAAGGATAACTTTTAGGGTTAGGGGTTAGGATTAGTGTTAGGGCTGAGATTTAGCGGTTAGTTTAAGGGCACAGGACCTGTTTAATCTATGGTGAGAGTGGTGCACAGGGTCGCTGCGACACAACACCACCGTATGCTGGGCCTTGGGCCAAGACCTACATACAGGACTCAGGTGGAGCCTCTTCTCACGCATGACATGGCTGTATTGTAGGCTTGGTTAACTCTGAGAATGGAAGAAGTGTCAGAAATCGGGTTAGGGCTGGCTGTAGGTGTTTTTAACCCCTAACCCTAACACTAACCCCCTAATCCTAACCCTAACACTAACCCCAAGGTTAAATCTAACCTTAACCCCTACGACAACCCTAACCCTAACCCTAACCCTAACCCTCTCACTGTAGAATAAACAGGTCCTGTGCTCTTAAACTAACCACTAAATCTAAGCCCTAACATCAACCCTAACCTCTGACCCTAAACCTAAGCCCTGAGCCTAAAGCCCAACACTAACTCTAAACTCTTACCCTAAAGCTAATCCCTAACCCTAATGCTAACCTCTAAACGTAACCCTAACTGTGAACCCTAAACCTAACCCTAACCTCGAGCGCTAACCATAGCACTTAACTCTAACCCTAAACCTAACATGAACCCTTAATCCTAACACTAACCCTAACCCTAACTCTTAACTTTAACCCTGACTGTTAACCCTCACACTAACCTTTAAACCTAACCTTAATCGTAATCTTTAACCCTAAACCTAATATTTAACCCTAATCCTGTACCAAACCCTAAACCCTAACCTTAAACCTAACCATAAACCTTAACCCTGAACCTAACTGTAACGGTTAAAACTAAGAGTAACCTGTAACGCTACCCGTAACCCCTAACTCTAAGCCTTCACCCTAATACTAACCTTGATCCTTAACCCGAACCCTAACCCTAACCCTAAATCTAATTCTCAGTCTTCTTGCTTTCTTAGAGTTTAGAAAGCCTACAATCCTCCCATGCCATGCGTGAAAGGAGGCTCTTCCACTGTGTCCTGAATGAACCGCTGGGGCCCATAACCAGAGTACGATAGAGTGGGTTCCTGGTGACAATCCCAGCCCCCTAACCCCCCCTCCCCCGCCTAATGCAGACAAGGCCCGTGCCCTAAGCATAAACTCTACACCTCACCCAAAACTCTAACCCTGAAAATAACATTTAACCCTGATTCTATTGCTCACCTTAGAATGTAAACCTCACCGTAACCTGAACTTTAACCTCTTATCCTAACGTTAATGCATAACACTTACCCTGAGATTAACCCCTATCCCATAATTCTAACCCTATCTCCTAGTCATAACTGTGACAACTAATCCCTAACCCTAATTCTAAACCACTAACACTAACTGTTACCCTACGTAGTTACTGTTACGGTAACCTACTGTTACCCTAACACTGAACCTAACCCTTACTCCTAACGCCAAAGCTATGGCTAAAAATAATGCTAACCCTTGACCCTTTACCCTAACTCCTAACCCTAACCCTAATCCTAACCACTAAACCCAACCTTAGCTCTTAACCCTAACCCTAAACCTTACCCTGACGCCTAGACCTAACACTAACACTAAACTAACACCTAACCCTAATCATAACCCCTAAAGCTAACCCTAACCCTGAACCCTAAACCTAACTCTAACACTTAATACTAACTATATCCCTAACCCCTAACCCCAACCCTAACCCTAACCGTTAACCCTCACCCTAACCCTTAAACCGGACCCTAACTCTAAATCTTAACCCTAAAGCTACGCCCAACCCTTAACCATAATCCTATCCCTTAACCTTAAACCTAACCCCTAACCCTAAACCTAACACTAACCCCAATCCTAATTCTAACCATAGCCCTTAATACATCACTACGCCTAACCCCTAACCCTAACCCTAACCCCTAATGCTAACCCTAACACTGAACCCTAAACCTAACCCTATCCCTAACCCTTAAACATAACTCTATCCCTAACCAATAATCCTAAGCCTAATCTTTAACCCTCACCCTAGAGCTTAACTCAAACCGTAACCCTAAGCCTAAACCCCAACCCTAACACTTAACACAAACCCTAAGCCTAAACACTTAACGCCAATCCTATCCTTTAACCCTAACACTAACCCTGATGCCTAATCCTAACCCTAACACTAACCCCAACCATAAATCTAACCCTAGCCCCTAACGCAAAACTAACCCCTAACCCTAACACTAACCCTAAATCCTAGTCCCTAACCACTAAACCTCACTTGAACCCTAACCCCTAACACCAAACCCTTAACCCTAACCATAACCCTATTTCTCACACTACTTCCATTCTCAGAGTTAACCAAGCCTAAAATACAACCATGCAATGCGTGAGTAGAGTTTCCGCATGAGTCCTGCAAGTAGGTCTGGGCCAAAGGCCCAGGATCCGATGGTGTGGTGTCGCATGGAAACATTCTGCACCCTTCTCACCATAGATTACACAGGTCCTGTACCCTTAAACTAACCGCCAAATCAAAGCCCAAACACTGACCCTAACCCCTAACCCTACCTAAGCCCTGACCCTAATGCCCAACACTAACACTAAACGCTTACCCTAAACCTAACCCCTAAATGTAACCTTAACCATGAACCCTAAACCTAACCCAAACCCCTAACCCTAACCATAACACTTAACTCTAACCCTAAACCTAACATGAACACTTAACCCTAACCCTAACCCATAAACCTAACACTTAACCTTAACCCTAACCGTTAACCCTCACACTAAACCTTAACCCTAACCCTAATCCTAATCTTTAAGCCTAAACCTAGCACTTAACCCTTACCCTGTACCAAAACCTAACCCCTAATCTTAACCCTAAGCTTAAACCTTAAAGCTTAACCCTAAACCTAACTGTAACTGTTAAACCTAACACTAACCTTTAACCCTGACCCTAACTGAAACCCCTAACCCTAAGCCCTCACCATAACAGTAACCTATATTGCTAACCCTAACCCTAATCCTAGCCCTAAATTTAATTCTCAGACTTCTTGCTTTCTCAGAGTTTACAAAGCCTACAATCCTCCCATGCCATGTGTAGAAGGAGGCTTGGCCACTGTGTCCGGCATGAAACCAAGGGGCCCATACCCAGCGTATGATAGAGTGGCTTCCGGCATCTATCCCAGCCCTCTAAGCCCCCTCCTAGAGCAGAGAGGGCTCGTGATATAAGCATAAACACTACCCCTCACCCATAACCCTAACCCTGAACATCACAGCTCACCCTGATACTATTGCTCACCTTAACACATCAACCTCACCATAACTCTAACTTGAACCTGTTATCCTAACGTTAATGCATAAGACTTACCCTAAGAACAACCCCTATCCCTTAATTCTAACCCTAACTCCTAGCCACAATTGTAACACCTAATCCCTAAGGCTAATTCAAAACTGCTAAACATTACCTTATCCCTACAAACTAACCCTAACCCTAACCGCTAACCCTAACCGTACACCTAAAAATAACCGTAACACTTGACACTTAACCCTAACCCTTAACCCTGATCCTAATCCTAACAATTAAACCTAACCCTAACTCTTAAGCCTAACACTAACACGTACCCTAATGCCTAGACCTAACCCTAAGAGTAAACGTAACCCCTAACCCTAACCCTAATCCCTAATGCTAACCCTAACACTGAACCCTAATCCTAAGCCTTAAACCTAACTCTATCCTTAACCCATAACCCTAGCCCTAACCGTTAACCCCACACTAACCCTTAACTCGAACTGTAACCCTAACCCTTAAAACTAAACCTAACACTTAACGCTAACCCTAAGCCTTAACGCTTAACCCTTATCCTATCCCTTAACCCTAACCCTAACCCATAACGCTAACCCTAACCCCACTCTAAATCTAACCCTAGCCCCTAACCCAACCCTAACCCCTAAGCCCTAACCCTATCACTAAACCCAACACCTACTCCCTAACCCCAATCCTCACTCGAAGCTTAAGCCCTAACCCTAAGCCCTCTCCCTGACTAATCTTCATCCCTAACCCTAACCATAATCCTAACCCTAAATCTAATTCTCAGACTTCTTGCTATCTCAGAGTTTTAAAAGCCTACAATTCTCCAAAGCCATGCGTGAAAGCTGGCTCTGCCACAGTGTCCTGCATGAAACCCAGGAGCCCATACTCTGTGTACAATAGAGTGGGTTCCCGGGGACAATCACAGCCCCCTAACTCCCCCTGCTAGTGCTGACAGGGCCCATGCCCTAAGCAAAAACCCTGCACCTCACCCATAACCATAACCCTGAACATAACACCTAACCCTGATGTTATTGTTCACCTTAACACGTAAACCTCACTGTAACCCTAACTTTAACCCCTATCCTAATGTTATTGCATAACACTTACCCTAAGAACAAACCCTATCCCTTAATTCTAAGCCTAACTCCTAGCATAACCGTAATACCTAATCCCTAACCTTAATTCTAAACTGCTAAACATTACCTTCACCCTACAAACAACCCTAACACTAACCCTAACTCTAACCGCTAACCCTAACCCTAACCATTACCCTGATCATAATCCTAACAATTAAACCTAACCCTAATTCTTAACCCTAACACGAACCATTACCATAATGCCTAGACCTAACCCTAACTGTAACCCTAACCCCTAACCCTAACCCTAACCGCTAATGCTAACCCTAACCCCGAACCCTAAACATAACCCTAACCCTATCCCTTAAACCTATTACTATCCCTAAACCATTACCCTAATCGCAACTGTTAACCCTCACTCTCACCCTTAACTTGGACCGAAACCCTAACCCTTAACCCTAACCTTAACCCTTACTGCTAATCTTAAGCCTTCACCCTTTACCTTAATCCTATCTTGTAAGCCTAACCCTAACGCTGACCCCTAACCCACCTGAACATTAACCCTAAACCTAAATCTAACGCTAGCCCCTTACAAAAACCTAACACCTAAGCCCTGACACACTAATCCTAACTTCTAATTCCTAACCACTAAACTTCACTCAAACCCAAACCTCTAACCCCAAACACATAACCCTAACCATAACCCTAATTCTCACACTTCCTTTGTTCTCAGAGTTGACCAAGCCTACAATAGAGCCATGCCACGAGTGAGAAGAGGCTCTGCCTGAGTCCTGCATGTAGGTCTGGGCCCAAGGCCCAAGTACGATGGTGTGGTGTTGAGGCGACCCAGCCTGCACCCTTCCCACCATAGATTAAACAGAGCATGTGCCCTTAAACTAACCACTAAATCTAAGCCCTAACACTAAACCTAAATCCTAACCCTAAACCTCAGCCCTTATCCTAACGCCCAACAGTAACACTAAACACTCGCCCTAAACTTAACCCGTAACCCGAACCCCTAAATGTAACCCTAACCATGAACCCTAAACCTAACCCTAACCTCTAGCCATAACCATAACACTTAACTCTAAACCTAAATGTTACACGAAGCCTTATTCCTAACAGTAAGCCCAACCCTAACCCTTAATCTTGAAACTTACCATTAACCCTCACACTAACCCTTAACCCTAACCCTAATCCTAATCTTTAACCATAAAGCTAACACTGAAGCCTAACCCTGTGCCAAACGATAAAACCAAACCTTAACCCTAACCCTGAAACTTAACCGTAAACGTAACTGTAACTGTTAAAAATAACACAAACATTTAACCCTAACCCCTAACCCTAAGAGCCCACCCTAACACTAATCTTCCTCGATAAACATTACCATAATCCTACCCCTAAATCTAATTGTCAGACTTCTTGCTTTCTCAGAGTTTAGAAAGCCTAAAATCCTCCCATGTCATGAGTAAAAGGGGGCTCTACCACTGTGTCCTGCATGAAACCCAGGAGCCCATATCCAGCGTACGATAGAGTGGGTTCCCGGGGACAATCCCATCCCCCTAACCCCAGCCTCCCGCCCAGTGCAGACAGGGCCTGTACGCTAAGTATAAACACTACCCCTAACAGATAACCCTCACCCTGAATATAGCACCTGACCCTGATCCTATTGCTCACCTTAAAACATAAACCTCCCCGTAACCCTAACTTATCCCCTTATCTTAACCTTAATGCATAACACCCTGAGAAGAAGCCCTATCCCATAATTCTAATCCTAACCCCTAGCCATAACCGTAACACCTCATCCCTAATTCTAAAATGCCAACCCTAACCTTCACCCTGCCAACAACCCTAACCCTAACCCTAACCCCTAACCCTAAGCCCTCACCCTATCACTAATCTTCATCCCTAAACCGTACCGTAATCCTAACCCTAAATCTAATTCTCAGACTTGCTTTCTCAGAGTTTTGAAAGCCTACAATCCTACTAAGCCATGCATGAAAGCCCGCTCTGCCACAGTGTCCTGCATGAAACCCAGAGGCCCATACACTGCGTACGATAGAGTGGGCTCCCAGCGACCATCACAGACCCCTAACTTCGCCTCCTAGTGCATACAGGGCCCGTGCCCTAAGCATAAACCCTACCCCACACCCATAACCCTAACCCAGAACATAACACCTAACCCTGATCCTACTGCTCACCTTAACACGTAAACCTCACCCTAACCCTAACTTAACCCCTTATCTTAACGATAATGCATGACACCCTGAGAACAAGCCCTATACCGTAATTCTAACCCTAACTCCTAGCCATAACCATAACACCTAATACCTAATTCTGAAACGCCAACCCTAACCTTAACCCTACCAACAACACTAACACTAACCCTAAAACCCTTACCCTAACCCTACGCCTAAAAATAACCCTAACCATTGATCCTTAGTCATAACCCCTAAAGCTTAACCCTAACCCTTAACGCTAATCCCAATCCTTACCATTAAACATAACCCTACTTAACCCTAACCCTAACCTATACGCTAATGCCTAGAGATCTAACCCCAACACTGACCTACAGTTAACACTAACCCTAACCCCTAATCCTAACCTTAAACCTGAACCATAAACCTAACCCTTAAGCCTAACCCTATTCCTAACCCCCTAACCCTAACCCTAACTGTTAAGCCTCACCCTAACACTTAACCCTGAATCTAACCCTAAACCTTAACCCTAACCCTGAACCCTAACCCTAAACCTAACACTAACCTAAACCTAACCCTAACCCTAACCCCTAACCCTAACACCTAACCCTAACCCTAACCCCTATCCCTAACGCTAACCCCTACCCTAACCCTAACCCTAACCCCTAACCCTAACCCTAACCCCTCTCCCTAACCCCTAACCCCTAACCCCAACCCTAACCCCAACCCCAACCCTAACACCTAACCCTAACCCAAACCCTAACCAAAACCTAACCCTAACCCCTAACCCCTAACCCTAACCCTAACCCCTAACCCTAACCCTAACCCCTAACCCTAACCCTAACCCCAAACCCTAACCCTAACCCTAACCCCTAACCCTAATCCTAACCTAACCCTAACCCTAACCCTAACCCCTAACCCTAACCCCTAACCCTAACCCTAACCCCTAACCCTAACCCTATCCATAGCCCTAAACCTAGCCGTAACCCTAGCCCTAGCCCTAGCCCTAACCCTAACCCTAACCCCTAACCCTAACCCTAATCCCTAATGCTAACCCTAACACTGAACCCTAATCCTAAGCCTTAAACCTAACTCTATCCTTAACCCATAACCCTAGCCCTAACCGTTAACCCCACACTAACCCTTAACTCGAACTGTAACCCTAACCCTTAAAACTAAACCTAACACTTAACGCTAACCCTAAGCCTTAACGCTTAACCCTTATCCTATCCCTTAACCCTAACCCTAACCCATAACGCTAACCCTAACCCCACTCTAAATCTAACCCTAGCCCCTAACCCAACCCTAACCCCTAAGCCCTAACCCTATCACTAAACCCAACACCTACTCCCTAACCCCAATCCTCACTCGAAGCTTAAGCCCTAACCCTAAGCCCTCTCCCTGACTAATCTTCATCCCTAACCCTAACCATAATCCTAACCCTAAATCTAATTCTCAGACTTCTTGCTATCTCAGAGTTTTAAAAGCCTACAATTCTCCAAAGCCATGCGTGAAAGCTGGCTCTGCCACAGTGTCCTGCATGAAACCCAGGAGCCCATACTCTGTGTACAATAGAGTGGGTTCCCGGGGACAATCACAGCCCCCTAACTCCCCCTGCTAGTGCTGACAGGGCCCATGCCCTAAGCAAAAACCCTGCACCTCACCCATAACCATAACCCTGAACATAACACCTAACCCTGATGTTATTGTTCACCTTAACACGTAAACCTCACTGTAACCCTAACTTTAACCCCTATCCTAATGTTATTGCATAACACTTACCCTAAGAACAAACCCTATCCCTTAATTCTAAGCCTAACTCCTAGCATAACCGTAACACCTAATCCCTAACCTTAATTCTAAACTGCTAAACATTACCTTCACCCTACAAACAACCCTAACACTAACCCTAACTCTAACCGCTAACCCTAACCCTAACCATTACCCTGATCATAATCCTAACAATTAAACCTAACCCTAATTCTTAACCCTAACACGAACCATTACCATAATGCCTAGACCTAACCCTAACTGTAACCCTAACCCCTAACCCTAACCCTAACCGCTAATGCTAACCCTAACCCCGAACCCTAAACATAACCCTAACCCTATCCCTTAAACCTATTACTATCCCTAAACCATTACCCTAATCGCAACTGTTAACCCTCACTCTCACCCTTAACTTGGACCGAAACCCTAACCCTTAACCCTAACCTTAACCCTTACTGCTAATCTTAAGCCTTCACCCTTTACCTTAATCCTATCTTGTAAGCCTAACCCTAACGCTGACCCCTAACCCACCTGAACATTAACCCTAAACCTAAATCTAACGCTAGCCCCTTACAAAAACCTAACACCTAAGCCCTGACACACTAATCCTAACTTCTAATTCCTAACCACTAAACTTCACTCAAACCCAAACCTCTAACCCCAAACACATAACCCTAACCATAACCCTAATTCTCACACTTCCTTTGTTCTCAGAGTTGACCAAGCCTACAATAGAGCCATGCCACGAGTGAGAAGAGGCTCTGCCTGAGTCCTGCATGTAGGTCTGGGCCCAAGGCCCAAGTACGATGGTGTGGTGTTGAGGCGACCCAGCCTGCACCCTTCCCACCATAGATTAAACAGAGCATGTGCCCTTAAACTAACCACTAAATCTAAGCCCTAACACTAAACCTAAATCCTAACCCTAAACCTCAGCCCTTATCCTAACGCCCAACAGTAACACTAAACACTCGCCCTAAACTTAACCCGTAACCCGAACCCCTAAATGTAACCCTAACCATGAACCCTAAACCTAACCCTAACCTCTAGCCATAACCATAACACTTAACTCTAAACCTAAATGTTACACGAAGCCTTATTCCTAACAGTAAGCCCAACCCTAACCCTTAATCTTGAAACTTACCATTAACCCTCACACTAACCCTTAACCCTAACCCTAATCCTAATCTTTAACCATAAAGCTAACACTGAAGCCTAACCCTGTGCCAAACGATAAAACCAAACCTTAACCCTAACCCTGAAACTTAACCGTAAACGTAACTGTAACTGTTAAAAATAACACAAACATTTA